>NC_090740.1:41239482-41244482 GCF_036898095.1 Palaemon carinicauda
TCCAAATTTATGGGATCCTGACTCTCTTAAACCTTTTATGACAAAATGACTGGGTCACTCATTGATAAAACTGCTTTTTTTAAGCCTTTCCCCTTACTTAGTGTTTATAAATATACTAGTCAAAGCCATTCCACAGTTCAAACTTGACATACCATACATGCAAAAATATCAGTCAATTGTCCTTATTTTCTTGGGCAAAGTTTGCACTAAGTTCATTTGAAGCATGAAAATATTACAAAAAGTTTCTATCAAAATAAAAATGAATATCTCGAAATTTCAGGAAATGAAAATCTAAACCAGCACAAACAGATTCATTGTCCCTAGAATCTTTTATGTTTCTTATGATTTTGTTTACCATGATAATGTAAGTGGATATTCATATTATATTACGTTTTATAGTTATATTATGAATGGTGTATTAAAATCCTATCTTCTACAAGAATAGATTCGATTGGTAAATCTATATATCAGTAGGTATAGGTAATAATTTGTCAAGGAAACAACGTTTTGTTGATCAATTGATAAATGTTGGACATAAGTATCTACCCAACATCCTTTCTTATATGTTCAAAAATTAATTCTGGTGTCGGTGCTCGAACCAGAAATAAAATATTTCGGACTCAAATATAAATAATTTACTCTGTAAGTTGAATTATACTTATATCGCATAATCAAATGTCAGTCCTTATTTTATTTAGTTTTATAAGAGATTTATAAAACAAAAACAGAGGATTAGCCACAAGATTTTAAAGTTTTACAAATCCTCTCTGCAAAAATTGCCGGAATATTTATTTTGATATAGGAAACTCCATTAAACTTGAAAAGGCTATTGGAAGTATTTACTGTTTATTTTTATGGATAACCATATTCTAAAACTAAGTACGGGAAAGAACTCTTATTTTAAATTAGGAATTAATTGTTTAGAGTGTTTCATTTGAGGATGAGGCTACAAACATCAAAGTAATGGCACATTCTTATATTTTTCTTATTAGAATAGGGGTTTATGCAATTTTCTTAATAATATCTGTTTTTTTATTAGTGTTTTATACATCTCTCTCTCTCTCTCTCTCTCTCTCTCTCTCCTCTCTCTCTCTCTCTCTCTCTCTCTCTCTCTCTCTCTCTCTCTCAAATATTGGATGTATGTTTGGATTATATTATTTTACTATCTCTCTCTCTCTCTCTCTCTCTCTCTCTCTCTCTCTCAGTAGCTTGCAAACCTAGTTTGACCACTTGACAACATTCATCTCTCTCTCTCTCTCTCTCTCTCTCTCTCTCTCTCTCTCTCTCTCTCTCTCTCTCTCTCTTTCTCTCTCTCTCTCTCTCTCTCTCTCTCTCTGGTAGCGTACATTTCGCCGGCATGTAAATTATATTTGGAGAGATCAAAGGAGGCGTATGAGCTCCCCATACCAGCCTCCCCGACCCCTCCATCTGCAACCCCCTCTCTCAGCTGCCAATATTTGGTAAGGATTTTCCCAGAATCCAGCGTTCGTTTTCCACTGAGCACCGGTTACGGGGCGCCTGGACCTAATGCATATTCAGTTGGGTGTTTAACGGAAAAGAAGGGG
Source organism: Palaemon carinicauda (assembly GCF_036898095.1). Taxonomy (NCBI): domain Eukaryota; kingdom Metazoa; phylum Arthropoda; class Malacostraca; order Decapoda; family Palaemonidae; genus Palaemon; species Palaemon carinicauda. Next base: position 41,241,048 of record NC_090740.1, read on the forward strand.
CTGGGGGGGGATTCGAGAACTTAAAACGGATGAGTTTGTATTTATGAGAATTCAGTTCCGATTTTCTAAAAAGGAAAAAAAAAATATTGCAGCTATTGGTTTTTTGTTTATTGTGTTTGATGCAACAGCGTAATTCGAAATGGGAGATGAAGCGAAGCTAGGAATGTTTTCTCTCTCAGGTTCGGTCTGGCGCTGGAGATGGGGATGCTGCTCTTGGCGGGAAGGAGGTATGTACACGAATGCCTCCTTACTACTACTACTGCTAGTAGTAGTATTAGTGGCAGTAATAGTAGCAGTAGTGTTCATACAACCACTGGTAGTTTCCGCATCCCTTTGCATCGCCATTCATTTGTTGGATACAACCGCTGTGTGCTGGTGGTAGTGATGATGCTGTTACACGGTAACTACTTTCGTCTGGGAGCCATGTAAATTGCAGTAAAACAGCCTTCTGCTGCTTATTAGAAGTTGACGAGAGGCAGACATTTGCCTGGCGGAATACAAAAGCATCGGAGGATATCTTATGCATTTGCCTTTCTTCCTGCATTATGACAACGCCTGGCGTCTGCCTCTTTACGACTGAAAACTTCTCTCGGGAAAACTCTTTCCTTATTTCATATATTGTTTTTTTTTTTAATGGTCACATTCTATTTCGATGTATGGATGTATATAAAAAGATTAAATTATGCCTTGCTCGTCTAGAGTTCCAAGCAGCTTTCTAGGATTTGGTAAATAAATATCTCCAGTTCATCAATATCTTTGTCATAGTGAATAAGAAGCTTTGCTTCTTAGAAACTCTAACTTCTTAGTATTTTGGAGGCTTTCCACACACACTGCAGACTTGCTTTGCATCAGCTTCTTGATTCCTATGGTATATATTTGCTTTCGTTATGGATGCAAGTTCGGCAAGTGCTTAAGCTTTGAAAATTATGAAAATTTGCAAAATTATTATCAATTAATAAGAGTGTCTAAGAAAGCAAAATGTTGGGTATAACTGGGTGAAGGTTAAATCAACTGAAAATCATGTTTAGACGCTGATAGCGAATGGAAGATGAAGCATTAAATTTCGTTAAATAAACACTTGTAATCAAGGTTTAGATGGTATGGACATGTGATGAGGCGGAATATGGCGTATGTTAACCGTAGAGTGATGGAGATGGAAATTCCAGGAAGGCTACAGAGGGGAAGACCAAGAAGAGTTGGATAGACTGCATCAGGGAGGACATGCGGGAAAAGAATATAGATGAAGACATGATATATGACAGATCGAGCTGAAGAAGACTCACTAGAAACAGCGACTCCATGTAAATAGGCTAATAATGCTGTAAAGAAGTTGTGTAGGCTCAATAATAAAATTTAGAAGTTAGACGGTAGATATTCAGGTTATTCAATGAATAGATAAGAATGAGAGACGTTACGATGACGATATGAGCATATGATTCGAAAAGGGAAATGGAAATCAAGAGTGGAAGACCGAGGAAGTCTTGGCTAGATGGGCGAGAGGCAGACTATCCATAGGATATCAATCAAGATTATTGTTTTTGTTTACAATGATGCACTGTCATTTAAGAGTTAGAAGATTCTTGTGATAATAGATATCTCTTAGAAATTCCTGCAGCTTTTCCAAGATTGCCACGAATCAAGCTCATGAACATGTTAATGATTCACTGACAGAAGAGGATGTCGATCAATGATTATTGAAGTACCTAGAGGCACCAAGGCATTTTTTGATAGTAGGTCATTAAGAAAGTAGAATGATCAAGAGCTATGAAATCTAAATAATAAAGATGTAATATATGTCTCTCTTGATCAAAGGTAATATCTATTTTTTTTTCTTACTGGGAAAAGCTAACCACCAAACCCTGAGCTTTCCAAGTTGGAGATATTCACCAAGACAGCACAACTGATTACTTTTAAGTGTTGAATCAGAAAGGAGCTAGTCCATAGAAGCTCCTTAGCTCTGAAATATCTAAAAGTTCTATCGCATTCCATGAATATCCTGACGATAGTATTATACCCATCCATCAATCCAGCACAACTGTCATCTGTGTCTTCCCAGATGGACTCGTGGTGTTGTTATGAGAAGAAGAATTCTGATAGCTTTGGTGTCTACCCAATTGCAAAAACTTGCTTTGCTCTAATGACAAGATAGAATCTTTCAGATTACTTACATAACATGTGGTATTGCTTATGAAAATAAGAAAATATCATTTTCAAACATTTTAACTGTGTGTCAGTACTCACACGAGAAAGCAGATGCTGGCATTATATTTCATTAACTAAATCCAATAAACTAAAGTTATCATAGTATGATGGTTAGAACATCAAACACATGTTATTGCCTTCGCATTATCTGTACAGGATATAATGGTCAAAGAAATAGAGATTAAATGTTGGCAACCACTTCAACTACACTAGTGCTCATGAGACTGATCAGCAGTTAACGGATAACAAGCGTTCCTATGATATTGTATAATTCCTCTTTGGCTGTGGGAAAGTAATGTCATCATCATCTCGTAAAATACTTTTTTCAAGTTTATGGATACACTGGGGCATTCCTTTATGCTTTAAGTTGACATAACAAGCCCGGCCTCTTCAGTGACAAGCGTGTAAATAAAAACGCCATCCAATGGTGCCTTGAAACAAAAACAAAAAAATGTCTGTATCCTAGGACTTCATTTCTGCACAAGTATTTATAAAAAGCAGCCTAGTGTTATGGTATTCACAGTGGAGCTGGGCGATAGATTCGATTCCCTCTCGACACAAAGGTTTATGAAAGTAGGAAGTTCAAGGCAAAAGAGCAAATAGGGGACAGCGTAAGTGTAGGAAAGCTCATCTGAAATGCACTTCTCTTTGTTTGAGGGGAGGAAGTTGTAGAGATAAATAAATCCAGCCAACTCTAAAGGTCATATTAAAGGAAGTCAATCTCGTACTGGGGTTTACGTTTGCATTTTTTTCTGATATTCATTTGCATGTGTTATTCTTCAATGATTCTGCTAATAAATTCTTTGTCAATATCTAAAAACAGTTTTGGTAAACATCATCGTTGTCAACAGGAGACTAATCATCAAAGTTCATTTGTTTGCATTACATACTGTATTCAACTTAGGCTCTAACAAGTTTGAAATATAACACCATCCTTATACAATATTATGTTTTTTTCAATCTCTCCTGCTATCACGTATATCATACCTTAAATATCTTCATCAATATTCATATCTTATAACCTCGATGACCCGCTGAAATATTAATCTTAGTACCTTCTGAGATAGCGCAGACAAAACTTTACAATGTCATCTATTTTCTTTTTTATTCACAAAATATTCTGATGATTACCCAATAGAATATGCTATATCATTAAAACAAAACCTTCAAACTTTTCTACAATAGTTTTCAACTAACTAATAGAGGTAAGGTTTTATATTTCTTGAATATTAT
>NC_090740.1:41249482-41256982 GCF_036898095.1 Palaemon carinicauda
ACGTTTACTGCTTAATCCTGGCTTTCCTCTATACTCATATCCCTACTCAAGCTTTCTTTAACTCTAAACTTTATCCTTTGCAATCTTCATTAAATTTTTCTACTAGTTGCTGCAATTTGTGGAATCATCTTAATAGGGTAGTTGAATCAGTAGAACTTCAAAAGTTCAAACTTCCAGCAAATGTTTTTATGTTGAACAGGCTGACATATATATTTTTATAGTTTATATATAACATATCTGTTTTGATGTTACTGTTTCTAGAATAATTTATTGTTAATTTTTTCTCATCGCTTATTTATTTCCTTACTTCCTTTCCTCACTGGGCTATTTTTCTCTGTTGGAGCCCTTGAGCTTATAGCATCTTGCTTTTCCAGCTAGGGTTGTAGCTTGGTTAGTAATAGTAATAATAATTTGTCTTTCTTATCAGTATTTAATGCAGTGTTTTATGCAAACATATGCCATTTCACACTAAATTTATTACAAATTTTCTTGCAACAACTTTGTACCAGCATTTAATTTTTCTATTTGGCTGTTCTGATCAATACACTCATAAAGATAATAAACTACCTAAGAGACAATGTAACCTTGTCTCTCACAGCACTTTTCTTCATCAATACACCAAGCCAGCCAGTCTTTCAGGACTTTATGTCATTCACCCTTTTTCTAATATAATAGAAATTCTTGTTTTTCTTAGAACTCCATATTCATGTACTGTTTAATATCAATGTTGTAACGTATGTTGAACCTAAATAAAGAAAGGTTCTCTCTATAAGTATGATCTTGAAATCAGGTGTTTGCAGAAATGTTTTATCTAGAAATGATAAAACTTCCATAGTGTGACGAGCCGAGAGAAGGTTGTGACTCAAAGACAGGAGGAAAGCAACTGAGTAACTTTATTACAAACACTCGCCTTTATATACAAAAATTCAAAGCAACAGGATATTTCTTGTTCTACCGACACCGTACCGGTTAACAGTTAACGGTGAGAAAAACAGATACATTATTTCAGGTTCAATGCAACAGGAAATTTCCAGTTCAACTGATAGCACACCGGTTAACAGTTAACGGTAAGAAAAACATACATGTTATTTCAGGTTCTTTTTAGTGCGAGGGGAGAGCGAAGATAAAAGCATTATATATAAACAAACTGAAATGTCGTTACTATGTACAATCGTGTAACACACGGTTGGTACATGGCTCCCCCTAAAAATGACATACTGTACATGTTAAATAGGGCACCCTGATCTAGAGAGGCGAGCTGTAGGCAGGTCATCTGGCAGGAGATAAGCAGGTTTTAGACGATCAACGGAGACCCAGTCTTCTTTGCCACGAATGTTTAGTAGGAATGCTTTCGGACTGCGTCGGATCACAAGGAAAGGGCCCATGTAATGGGGCATTAGGGGTGGCTTGCTAGTGTCGTTGCGCAGGAAGACGTGCGTTGCAGAGTGCAAGTCTGTCGGTATGTGATGCATCGCTGGGGGCTTGTAAGTCTGGCGGCATGGAGTAAATTTTCCCATGACGTGACGTATGCGCTGGAGATCGTCGGAGGAGGTTGTAGAAAGAAAAAATTCGGCAGGGACGACCAACGGGTCGCCATACACCATTTCAGCTGCCGAGATGTCGAGGATGTCTTTAGGAGTGGTCCTTAGTCCCAGGAGGACCCTGGGAAGCTGAGTAAACCAGTTGGAATCCTTGCAGCAGGGCATCAAAGCTGCTTTGAGGGTGCGATGAAAACGTTCAACCATTCCATTGGCAGCAGGGTTGTAGGCAGTTGTCTGATGTAGGCTGATGCCCAGGAGATTCGCTAATGATGTCCACAATTGAGAGGTGAAAGTGGTTCCCCTGTCAGAAGTAATATGCTCAGGGATACCAAATCTTGCAATCCATCCTGAGAGTAAGGCAGATGTACATGAGGCAGACGATGCAGTTTTCAAGGGAATGGCTTCAGGCCAACGAGTGGAGCGGTCGATGACAGTAAAGAGGTAACGATGTCCTTGTGATGTGGGTAAGGTGCCTACAACGTCGACGTGAATATGTGCGAAACGACGCTTAGGTTGAGGAAAGGTGCCCACTCCAGAATCCGTGGGTCGATGTACTTTGGAAGTTTGGCAAGAAGTACAGGCGCGGACCCAATCCTTAGCATCCTTAGAAATGCCGTGCCAAATGAACTTCGTCTTCAGCAGCTATGCAGTAGAACGGCACAAGGAATGTGAAAGGCCGTGAATGAAATCAAACACCTGCCGGCGCATGGGAGCAGGAATCCAAGGTCGCGGTCTACCAGTACTGACGTCACAGAGGAGGGTGGTGTTGGAGTCTTCGAGGGGGAAGTCTTCCCAACGGAGGGACGTGCAGGATGTCCTACATGCTTGATACTTTGGATCCTGTTGTTGGGCTTCAGCCAAGGCGTTGTAATCCAATCCCAGATGAACGGCAGCTAACGTGTTTCTTGACAGGGCATCAGCAACGGGATTCATTTTCCTAGGGACGTATTGAAGGGTGCAATTGTATTCAGCCACAGCGGAGACATGTCGGCGTTGACGGGCGGACCAGGCGTTAGACTGTCAAGTGAAGGTGTGCACCAGAGGCATGTGGTCTGTGCGAATGACGAAGGGCGAACCTTCTAAGAAATGGCGAAAGTGACGTACAGCCAAGTGCACTGCCAGCAAGTCGCGATCGAAGGTAGAATAACGCGATTCTGCCTTGGACAGTTTTCTGCTGAAGAAGGCCACTGGGCGGGGCGAGCCATTGACCTCCTGCTTGAGTACTGCACCAATAGCGACGTCGCTAGCATCGGTAGAGAGAAGGAGAGGGGCATGTGGGATAGGAAAAGTGAGAGCTGCAACGGTTGATAGGGCCTTCTTTGCATTGCAGAAGGCCGCTTCTTGAAGGGGACCCCACTCCAGGTCCTTTGGCTTGCCCTTGAGGGAGGCGTAGAGGGAAGCAAGAGTGGCGGCAATGGCTGGCAGAAAACGGTGATAATAGTTGATCATGCCCAAGAATTCCTGATGAGCTATGACGGTAGAGGGCACGGGGAAGTCCTGAACGGCTGCTACCTTCTCAAGGAGGGGATGGACTCCTTCATGAGTGATGCGGTGCCCTAAGAATGACACTTCGTTGGCACCAAAGGTACACTTGTTGTACGGGACTACAAGACCGTTTTGTTGCAGGCGGTCGAGCACGATGCGCAGGTGACGGAGGTGTTCCTCTTTTGAGGAGGAGAACACAAGTATGTCATCCACATAACATACACAGAAGGGGAGGTCCCCTAAGATGCCATCCATGAGACGTTGAAACGTGGCCCCAGCATTACGAAGGCCAAAACAGGTGTATGTTCCAAACGGAGTGGTGATGGCTGTCTTGGGGATGTCTTCTGGGTTCATAGGCACCTGATAATACCCCTTCAGGAGATCAAGCATAGAAAAAACCTTCGCTTTGTGCAGGTAGGAGGTCACGTCGGCGATGTTTGGGAGGGGGTAGTGATCCGGTCCTGTTTGCATGTTCAGGCGCTTGTAATCCCCGCACGGACGGAGGGAGCCGCCTTTCTTCAGAAAAATGTGTAAGGGTAACGACCATGGGCTGGAGGCATTTTGTCAAAAGCCCATTTCCTCCATTTCGGCGAACGTCTGTTTGGCGGCTGCCAATCGTTGCGGTGCCAAATGTCTGAATTTTGCGAAGACTGGGGTTTTGTCGTCTTGAAATGGTGATAAATACCGTGCTTGGCAGGAGGCGTGGGCATTTGGCAAAGTTCTGGACAGAAAACTTCCGGGTACGACGTGAGGAGGTGGGCGTAGGCATCCGTGGGTGCGCTGATGTGGAGAGCGAGGTTGGAGGGGGCTGGTTGAAGAGGTGTCGACAAGTACGAGTCTGCGTTGACCATTCGTCAGTGGGCGACATCGACCAGAAGGTGGAAATGAGAGAGGAAATCCGCACCGAGGATTGGCAATGTGACGTCAGCAACGAGAAATTTCCAACTAAATTTACCATTTCCAAACGATAATGTGAGGTTCTCCTAACCGTAGGTGGGTATCGCAGATCCGTTGGCTGCTACCAAGCGGACCGACAAGCACCACCCTTGTCTACCAAAAATCGCATGCCCGTTCCTGCATCATGTAATATGAAAAGATTAGAAACACAGGAGGCCACCACCACAAGCGATGGCCTACTTACACTTTTTTTGGCCACTGACAATCCTGGGCACATTTATTCACGCTTGCCCCGAATCTGGTGTGGTAATAGCAAAACTGCGCCGGATGGGAGGCAGTAAGTGGCTGTAGAAGTTGTTTGTTGAGGCACGAGCGAGTGGTGGGTGGTGGGTGGCTTTGTCGCCGCTTCGGCACGTTACGGGGTAGGCGTGTATGTCCTACAGCATTCACGTCAGCTTCGGTTGACGTTGAATAGGCGTCCTCTTCGTCAGGAGTGGAGGCGTTGATGGAGGTCTTGAAGTGGCGGTCCATAAGGGTGTCGGCTTTGGTCATCAAGTCCTCTGTGGGTAAATTCTCGACATCAGGTATGGCAGCGCGTACAGGTTCGGGTAAACGGCGTATCCAAAGGGCACGAAGTAGGTTCACCTCACGAGGAGAGCCGTCTGCGGCAGGTTGCAGGCGAGTGATACTGGTCATTTCCCTGAGGGAGAGCGAAGCCCTTTGGTCCCCCAACGGTTGTTGAGAGAGCTGAAAAAGCTTTGCTATACGGGCGGCTGGTGACGGCGAGTACTGCTGCAGAAGGTATATTTTGAGGGCGTCGTACGCTATTGGGGTGTCTCCTTGTTCACAAAGCTAGTCGGATATTTCCGGGAAGGTGTCCTCGGGTATCGCCGCTTTGGTGGTTGAGCGAGTCACGCCCTTGATGCGAAACTGGACTTCTGCACACTGAAACCAAGCAAATGCCTCTCCGCTGGCAAATGAAGAAAGGTTCAATGGGGCAGCCGCAGCACCAACTTCCATAGAGTCGGCCATAGTACCAACGACGGAGGGGCGAGGGGGTGTGGAAGGCGGGAGGAGCGAGTCGACTTCCGGGGTCACCAATGTGACGAGCCGAGAGAAGGTTGTGACTCAAAGACAGGATGAAAGCAACTGAGTAACTTTCTTACAGACACTCGCCTTTATATACAAAAACTCAATGCAACAGGAAATTTCTTGTTCAACCGACACCGTACTGGTTAACAGTTAACGGTGAGAAAAACAGATACATTATTTCAGGTTCAATGCTACAGGAAATTTCCTGTTCAACTGATACCACACCGGTTAACAGTTAACGGTGAGGAAAACATACATGTTATTTCAGGTTCTTTTTAGTGCGAGGGGAGAGCAAAGATACAAGCATAATATATACACAAAATGAAATGTCGTTACTATGTACGATCGTGTGACACACGGTTGGTACATTGGTTACAGCAATCAATCTCATGTTATTTACACTGTCTCTAGAAAGGGGATTTAGCATTCACTTGTATTAATATTTTGAAAATCTCACTTCCTTTTTAGATCATTTTATCCAGTATTCAAATGCAAATTTACTTTTATTTATAAGGTCAAAATTCAAGATATGTAAAATATACTATTAAACCTAAGTTGATGATTATCTCTTTTTAGATTTGTCCACGCCCCCAGATAAAAGCAAACCTTGATTCATATGTACAATAATACCATGACTTCATTGCTGTGTATGGTGTTGAGAAGCCGCAAGGTTTGCTGTGCTTAAAATAACTTTGAAATAGTCACTGAAATCCCAATTACCGAAACAACATTGTGCTGAATTTCAGGCAAAGGGTGATATGTTTAGAGCTGCCAGAACAATGCCTAAGCTTGGCTTTGTATCTGAGAAGTGCTTGATGCTTGCTTTATCCTATCATACAGCCCAATGAAAAACGAACGCAATGAAACCTCATGATGTTTTCGAGAAGCTGATTGAACTTTCTTAATTAGACATGGTTGGACATGTATGTGGAAACAAAGCAAGACAGAAAATTAAAGAAATTCCACTTTTTAATAACAGATCTATTTCCAATTTCATCAACTGTTTGATGTTTCAAATTTATCTCAACTTTATTTTCCTTGATCTGTCAAGATCTCCACTAAATTACGAAGGGTACTCGAATAATACAGGAAATACAAGACGTCTTTGAAAGAAACAATCACGTTATTATTATCATTATTATCATTATTATTAGTAGTAGTAGTAGTAGTAGTAGTAGTAGTAGTATCATTATCATTATTATTATCATCATCATCATTATTATTATCATTATTATTATTATTATTATTATCATTATTTGTATTTGTATTATTATGGATGCTTTAACTCCAAGGGCATCTACAGGGAAAATAGCTCAGTGAGGAAAGAAAATAAGGGAATAAATAAATTACAAGAGATGTAATGAACAATTAAAACATTTTAAGAACAGTAAAAACATTTTAAAAACTAAAGGAACAGAAATAATATAGAATAGTGTGCTTGAGTGTACCCTCAAGCAAGAAAACTCTACCCCAAGACAGCGGACGAACATGGTACAGAGGGTATGGCGCTACCCAACACTAGAGAACAATGGTATGATTTTGGATTGTCCTTCTCATAAAAGACCTGCTTACCATAGTTAAAAAGTCTCTTCAAATTCTTAAAATCTTGAAAATCTTCAAATAGTTTAGCAGAAACTTGTTGAGACTTAATTTCTTTCGTGACCGAAGACTAAATCCCTTACAAGCCAGGAAATGATGGATCTTCAGTCCTTTGTTAGTCATAAAGAAGAGTCTCTAAAGGGGGTTGTTGATTTTTTTATGAATTTTGCAGACTCATCACCACTTCTTATTTAATTTGCCACGTCTTAAAGTACTTATCGTTTTTGTCGCTTTCTAATTGAAGCATAGGAATCAGGGTTATCAACTTTATTATCAATGAATATAAAGGGAAAGAACTGCCTGAAAGTACATGACAATAATAGTAGTGGTGTCATCACCTGCTCTTCGAATAATCAGACTGGATGACTTAATTAATCAGCAGTGTCACCATTCATAATGCTCCGGGTGTTTCGCTTTGAGATTTTTGAAAGTACACTATGATATACAGTATGATGTGCCAAACTTTATTTACAACAGAATGTATTTTCGGTCTTAGGGTAAGAAGATGAATGACAAAATACTCTGAGGAAAGGTTGAGAATCCCTGTCCTAAGTATTTCAGATTAACTTCAACAAAATGGTTACTGTAGTAAATGTTAGTATCGTTTCATTGGGTAAGGATAATAAAAACATATTTTAGTGAGATATAACATACAAAAGTTAAGATATCCAAGTTGTAATTAGGATCGAATGATGAACAAGGAAAAACACAAGTGAATGTTTTTCCTCTCCTTAACCGTAGTAGTTTAGTTTTTATCTTGTTACAGATGGTTAGTGCTCCAGCTTAAGAAAGTGAAAAGTGTTCTAATAAACAATCGAGGTGGTCGAGAATAGTTAATGTATCATAATGTGAACAAATGGAAATAATTATCACCTAATACATTGCC
>NC_090740.1:41261982-41279482 GCF_036898095.1 Palaemon carinicauda
GGAAAGCAAGAAACAAGATATGATGTGGACCACTACATTATCTGATGAGAGTGAGCATTCAGATAAGATTTTTTTCACCCAGCATACGGCCAGGTACACATGTCTACCACCCTCTTCTCCCAATCTTTTTGCTTGGTTTGGAACTTAGAATTCCTTTTGAGTAAAGTGTACACAGAGCAGTGCCATATATAGAACATTTAAGATATGAAGAGGAGTCACATCATGATAAGTAAGGATTACTCCCCTGTTATACTTTGTAAACGATGAATGCTAGTATTTCTCAAGAATAGGAAATGCAAAAACTAAGTCCAATGTCTCAGTTGGACTCAACACCTGTAATGTATACAGTATAAAAGGGGAATCACAGTGAGATAAAAAATAACCAGGAGAACTCTACAAAACAGATGCCTAATGATGAAAACAAGAAGACATTGCTTGTGATATTTTTCTATAAATAGAATTGTGAGAATGATAGTAGCTGCATTAATTCTTTTCGTAGTGTAAAACAAGATATCTTTCTCAAATAATGACTTGAAGGAAACTTATAAATCTTTACGAATATAAGAGGAAGCTGGTATCTGTTATTTCACAGTCCACCCCGCACTGCAAGTAAATCACTCAAAGTAATAGAAAAGGAAATCCGTGCTTGCAATATTACCCGTTTGCTTTATATGATACGAGAATGGCTCAAGATACGTTTCCACAAATATGTGATCATTTATCTTACTCGGATTGATCTTTGTATTCAAGCAGAAGTTTCTATTCGAGATAGTATCCGTTAACTACAGCTCACTTAAAACGGATCTAGATCAATTTATGTCATTCATCAAAGTACTATAGTCCATTTCTTTTAGCGATGCATATTTGCACCGACTCGCAGCGGTGCCCTTTTAGCTCGGAAAAGTTTCCGGATCGCTGATTGGTTGGACAAGATAATTCTAACCAATCAGCGATCAGGAAACTTTTCCGAGCTAAAAGGGCACCGCCGCGAGTCGGTGCAAATATGCATCGCTAAAAGAAATGGACTATAGTTAACAAGGAGACTTTATTACCCTCTTCCTTTGTAATATATCCTCTGCTTGTAAAGTAGAGAAGTCACCTCACCAATTCCATACACTACTATACCTTCCACGTTTAACCCTTAGATCTCTTTTGATCAGATTGATAAAGGTAGAATTTTGCATAGTCAGAGTATGAGTGAGCAACATGCAAAAAAAAAAATCTTGTGCAAATTTTCCTTCTAAGGTCAGTACAGTTTTTATGAAATTTTGGATGTCATGAAATCAGTTTACGTGTATCAAGTTTACAGTGAATTTGTTAATACTTTATTTTTGACAAACATTAATATGATTTTGACAAATCCATTATGAGGTTTAAGGTTATATTTATTGTTAGCCAAACAAACTCCGGTTTTTAATATACATAGATAGCATTTAAGCAACTTACCTATTATTCGATCATATTATATGCCATATAAATAAAACTTAATGAACTAACTGTGCACTACTGTGTTTTAACTGATGTGTTTTGTATTCATATGGTTGATTTCGTAGTTTCCGTAATTCCAGATAACCACAATTTTCAAACGTCTTTTGGTAAAATTTATTAAAATTTTCCGAGAGATTAGAATATCAACTCTCCATTACGGCAATCGTCTGATGTGAATGAATGCGATGTGGAAATGGTGACGAAGGTGAAATTTAAATAGTAAATTCATGTTGGTTAGCTACAGTAACATTTTTGTAGGATTTTGTCGATACAGTTCAGTCAGTAAAGTTTTTTTCTCTCTCTCTCTCTCTCTCTCTCTCTCTCTCTCTCTCTCTCTCTCTCTCTCTCTCTCTCTCTCTCTCTCTCTCTGTGCAAGCTATTCAAAATCCACTCTAATTACACTGCCTAATTTTTTTACTGTCAACTTGAAAATCTTTTGAGTTATTCATCTTAACCTTCAAGGAATTTTTATTTCCTAGTGACATTTACTGACAAGCAAATGACAAACGTCGATAATCATTTTCATGTTTTTATTTTCTCGTGGAATAAAAGATTCAGTGATTGACGCTGAACTGATATTCCAATTCTTTCACTGTGACTCGTGATGATTAAAAATGATAATGACCTTTTGTTGAGCTCTTTGTCTACAACATTCCTATGAATATTGTCGCATTTTAACTTTGGCTTTACTTTTCAACGTCATGGTGGTCTATTGGAAACGTCCTTGCCTGACGATCGCCGGACTGAGGTTCCAGTCCCGCTCAAACTTGATTATTTCTTGTAGCGTCTGGAAACCTCACCATTCTTGTTTGCTAAGGATGGGGTGTTTGGGGTTTGGGGGAGCCTGTAAGTCTACCTGCTGAATCATCAGCAGTCATTGCCTGGCCCTCTCTGTTCCTAGCTTGGGTGGAGAGGGAGCTTGGGCGCTGCTCATATGTATAAATGGTCAGTCTCTAGGTCATTGTCCTGCTAGCTAGGGGATTGTCACTGTCTCCTGCCTCTACATTTCATGGGCGGCCTTTAAACCTTTAATATAATTTATGAAAGAAACCGTTGAAATCTTTTGTCTAAGAAATCTTACCAAGAACAAAAAGTTTTCTAAATTGATTAAAGCTAACTATCAGCTAATCCCACCTAATTAAGGAAGGTAATTTACGCTCGTTGAAATGGTTATCTGACTCGTTATTTATTTAAGAACGGTCAAGACAGCTATTATAAGGGAAAGAAATGACGCACACTTTTCTCAAATGAAACGGCACAATCTTATCATAAATGAAATAAACGTAAAAAACAGTTCAGCCAAAGGTCTTAATATCGAAACAATGCTCATGCCATAGCGACAGATTCCATAACAAAACATTTCTACCGAAGTGAAAGGCAGATGCTTACTAGTGTACACCTGAATTTAGTCACAACAAACTGAATAATATCTAAAATCTTCAGACAATTATTGTTACTCCAAGACACTTGTGCGTAACTGGAGACATTTGGCAAAACACTGAAACGCTTTCATTATCGGCAAACATATAACCAAAACTTTAAGCTCGGGATTCTATTTCCTGTGAAGTTAGATATATACTAACTTCTTCTCTAAAAGTTTTAGAAACGGGAGAATTTTTGGTTGACGGTCGATTTCTTACGATAGGTAGTAGGTAGTAGGTTGGCCAGGGCACCAGCCACCCGTTGAGATACTACCGCTAGAGAGTTATGGGGTCCTTTGACTGGCCAGACAGTGCTACATTGAATCCTTCTCTCTGGTTGCGGTTCATTTTTCCCTTTGCCTACATATACACCGAATAGTCTGGCCTATTCTTTACAGTTTCTCGTCTGTCCTCATACACCTGACAACACCGAGATTACCAAACAATTCTTCTTCTCTCAAGGGGTTAACTACTGCACTGTAATTGTTCAGTGACCACCTTCCTCTTGGTAAGGTTAGAAGAGACTCTTTAGCTATGGTAAGCAGCTCTTCTAGGAGAGGGACACTCCAAAATCAAACCATTGTTCTCTAGTCTTGGGTAGTGCCATAGCCTCTGTACTATGGTCTTGCGCTGTCTTAGGTTAGAGTTCTCTTGCTTGAGCGTACACTCGGGCACACTATTCTATATCATTTCACTTTCACTTGTTTTGTTAAAGTTTTTTATAGTTTATATAGGAAATATTCATTTTAATGTTACTGTTATTAAAATATTTTATTTTTCTTTGTTTCATTTCCTCACTGGGCTATTTTCCCTGTTGGAGCTCCCCGGCTTATAGCATCCTCCTTTCCCAAGTAGGGTTGTAGCTTAGCTGGTAATAACAATAGAAATAATAATGCAAAACGGTGCATTAACATTTCTAGCTACCTCAGACAAATGAAGCCCAAGTACGTATGTTCCTATATTAAACATTTCAAGGATATTCAGTAAGATCTCTAATGGCGTATGTGGTAACGTCCCTGACTGGTGATCGTCAGACTGGGGTTCGAGTCCTGCTCATGCTCATTAGTTCTTTTGGTCGCTGCAAAATCATCATCCTTGTGGATGAGGGTTTTGGGGGAACCTATAGGTCTATCTGCTGAGTCATCAGCAGCCATTGCCTGGCCCTCCTTGGTCCTAGCTTGGGTGGAGAGGGATTTGGCGCTGATTATAATTTATGTAGATATGGTAAGTCTCTAGGGCATTGTCCTGCTTGATAGGGCATTGTCACTGTCCCTTGCTTCTGTCATTCATGATTGGCCTTTAAACCTCTAAACATGAATATGAAATCATAACTTTGGGATTTTAAGTTAAACAGACACATAATGGCCAAATCTATTAAAAAATTAAGTAATTAGATAATGTATACAGTATTCATTTACATTACAAAAATGGAGACAAACACCCATGGGGAGTGAATTACTATAATTTTCATTAACAAACTTAAATGTTAGGCTAAACGATAATATATACAGTTAAAAATTTGTATTAAAAAAAAAACCGTAAATGTCTAGCAACATGTATTCCAGGATTTTTGACGTTTTAAAAATGGAAATATTGACGTAAAGGACTGATATTACGGTCACTAACCCGTAAAAGATGATAATAAAGTAGGGTAAAATTGTGGTCGCCTGTATTTTACTGAGATACGGTTGAGAGTAGTATATTTTTACGGAGAATTTCCGATTAAAATTACGGTTCTTTCTAACAGTGTAGTCTACCTAGATATAAATACTATACTGTACTACGAATGTACAGTATTGTACACTGTAAACTCTGTACACGTACAAATGTTCATTTTGACAAAGATATCGAAGGTATGAAAGTATGACATTTTTCTGAATTATCCAATAAAAACTATCTTCTCTCAAAATACATTTGGCCAAATACTTATTTGAATACCCATAATTATTAGTGTTTACATCCCGAATAATTATTTCAATGGAACGAGTAATGTTCCTTTCCGTGAGGGATATCCTCTGACTAGCCATAGACATATTGGGAGAAGAAACAGCACATCGATGAGACATTTTACCTTGAATCCAATTGAGTCTTTGTTTCATATCATTTTCAAAGACAGAAAAAAAAATTCAATGGGATTTAGGAAACGTGAATTTGAAGGCAGATACTTCATGTGAAAGTTTTCTGAATAAGGCACAAATTTTCCATGAAGAGGTGCATTGTCCATGAGCATTACAATACTGCTCTTTCATCTCCAATATTACTGAAACAGATGTCACGATATCACGGAAAATGTCTGTTAACAGATGCATGGATTATTTCATAGAAAACCATTTATCGACATTTTGTCCTCGTTAATTCCCTACCATACAGTGCACCCTTTGTCATATAGGCACCCGTCCATAATGATGTAGAATATTATTATTATTATTATCATTATTATCATTATTATTATTATTATTATTATTATTATTTCTTGCTAAGCTACAACCCTAGTTGGGAAAGCCGGATGCTATGAGCCCAAGGGTCACAATAGGGAAAAATAAAATACTTTAAGAACAGTAAGAATATTAGAATAAATTTTTCCTATATAAACTATAAAAACTTTAACAAAACAAGAAGAAGAGAAAGTAGATAAAATAGTGTGCCCAAATATACCCTTAAACAAGAGAACTCTAACCTAATACAGTGGAAGACCATAATACAGAGGCTATGGCACTACCCAAGAACAAAAAACAATGGTTTGACTTTGGAGTGCACTTAGACTTTTTTATGAAAAAAGTTAAAAAACTTTAGATAACATAGGAGTTAAAGAAATTTGGCAGCAATTGGAAGCGATACAGCTACCAAAGCCACTTTTACCTTGTGGAGTGATATTACTGAGTCTCCAACAAGTGCAAAAAACCGACTTCTGTGTATCCTCATTTTTTATTTGCTCAAAGGCTAATTGATTTGAATATTCTAGTAATGTTAAGCCATTGTAACCAGTTGGAGAAATAGAAATCAACCAATACTTATAGGGAGAATTTGAATTGCCAACAAACATAAAAGTGCCCTATCATGTTGTATCTTATCTATAATGGTTAGAGGACGACGAAAAAAGTACTATTTAAGTAGTCGGGAATGGATAGATACAACACAAGCAAAAGACTCCTGCCACAAACTTTAACGATGGAAGTCTTCACATCCACATTCATAACAAGATCTACTGGAGGCAGATTACTCAGTCCTAATATACAATAGTATTCCCTTGGTTCTAAGAATGAGACTATATTTAGAAATCCATCGTTTCTTAAAGCCAGGAAAGAACTGCTCACATGATTTCGTATTCAAGAAATAATAGCTTCTGAACATAATAGAATATCACTCTGTATGGAGACAACTATAAGGTCCCTATATAGTTATGTAGGTCACGAATGTTATCATACATTCAAAGATATTGGCATGGTATTGGATGCACTGGTCAAGGATTTTGTTCTTTATCTCCTGAGAGTATAACACTTACAATAAATAAGAAAAGTTATATCACACTTAAAAATCAAACTTGATGATAATAATGTTAACAATGAAAACAGGAACATGACGATGTACGAAAAAAACAAATTCTAACTGAAAAATAAGTCAGATAGATATGGGCAACCCATCCGAACCGATACACCATGTAAGGCAAAGTACCGCTCTATATTGGCCTTGCTCCAGACTAACCCCTTCAGCTGAAGGAAGGACAATAACAATGATTTTGAAAAAGAAGACCAAAGGGGAAGATAAAGAAAAGGTAGTGAAAAGAGACCCTCTTTATAAACAAACAAAATCCCTCGGTCTTTCAATTAAGCCCACTGTTTGCTTTATTCTAAAACACTTATTTGTAAATTAATTATAAAGTGCTGACTTCTTTTCATTACTATATCCTTTTTATGCAGCCTATTGCTGAGATCAATACCTTATGCTGCTATTCGCCCACTGTAGCTCTTCCATGAACTTTAGAACCAATGGCCTCTTGATATTCATTTCGCTGTCGAGCCATGTTTTGGGACAAGACAGGTAATTAAGAGAAGTTTAAAAATCCTTCCATGAGACGTAAAAGAAGAAAGAAAATATTGAAAGGTCACTTACTTCTCTGTCATATGTTAATTATCACAGTTATGTAAAGTAACTTATGAAAGTCCCATCTTCGCTTGTTTTGGTCTCGTATTAATATATATATATATATATATATATATATATATATATATATATATATATATATATATATATATATATATATATATATATATATATACTGTATATATATATATACTGTATATAAATATATATATATATATATATATATATATATATATATATATATATATATATATATATATATATATATATATTATATATATGTAAGTGTGTTTCTTTTACCTACAGTATGATTTAAACTATCATATCATTAGAAGTCAAACTATTTTCTACATCTAACCTTGATTCTAATTGGATAGATATTTCAGACCCCTAATTCTTTCTATTTCTTGATCCGGCTAATTCCTTTGCAGTATCCATAAAATTACTGTCAAGATTTGCACTTCGTAACTGGCTACACGAAGATAGGGTCGGAAAATGACCTAGTTTAGAAAAGACATGTAAGCCTCCACTTTGAAATATACATTGAGCCACTGTTTTGATGCAGATTTTTCCAAATTTGTATGGGGACATAATCTGTTGTATTAATGTAAATCTTTTTCAGATCAAAGTTACGGAAGAAAATTATAACCACATCCGAAAGAAAATCGGAAAGAAAGTCTGTCGAAGATAATGGCGAGACTTGTTAAGTTCTTCAAGTTAAAACCTGGAAAACAAATATTTTCGTAATTATTTGGCTGGCGTCTAAGGTGACACACATTCTAGATGTCCCGGTAATATGGACTTACAATTATTTGAAATCAACTAAACATAGTTCTAGAAAACTTTCCCCCAACTGAAATCCCCAACATAACAGTGAATTTACGTTTTGGAATAACCAATGTTTGCTTGCTATGTTATAGCGATATAATCTGTATAATAGGATTAATTGGTAGGAAAAAAATAAGAAAAACGGACCAAGCCACTAAATTAAAAGAAAAATCAAATAATTATCGGTCTCAAAATCAGATCAACGCCCTATTAGTCCATTATCCGTCCCTCCATAGATTTATATTAATATAATCATTGAATTAACCACTTATAGATATATCCTTCTATAGCATTATAGTATAGTATTTTTTATTCTTTCTTTTTTTTTCTTAGTAATATTAGGGTAAAAGTCCATAAAATGTTTTGCTAAACCGTTCTTGGATGAGTTTGCTGATCACTGGCACAGTCATCATTGAGGTGATACTCACATGCTGTACTGTAGAAATTAGTGAAGGATCTTTCCACCGACCATTTATCCCTTAGCTACACTACTTTTTAGCCACAGCTTTACCTCTGTTCTCGCTGTTTTTCTTCCATCTTCCTGTCCAACCTCATTAACTTTATCTCAAAAGAATTAACTCGCTAAGAATGTTTATAGTCTTTGATAGAAACTTGTTTTCAAAGATTTCTTTTCATAATTTTTATATGATTAGCAAATGACAATATGATCAGTCATTTCCTTTTTTATTTACGTCATATCCTAGTAATTCATTATATTTTGCGGAGGGTTTCAGTTACATGTCATTCCCTTGAAGGATACAGTGGCTTAAACGCATATTAAGGTTTTTTATGACTTTTTGTTCCTGTGTGTAAATTCCATTTTATTTGGTTGGTATGTTATGAATAAACCTGTAATGATAAAAATAATGTCTTAACTTCTACCGAACTATCGTGAAAAATTACAGATGTGAATTTTTTATATTTGTATTCCACCAAGTGAATAAAGCCATAAAATCGGCTTTTAGTGATCACAACAAAGTCAATATCCTCGAAAATTACCACCTAATAGACTACACAGTCTCATGTATAAAACATTCCTTCATTACGTAACTGTGTTTCAGGCTATCTCGATGTAAAAGTGTAACTTCGAGAATATCGACGCAAAAGTTTGCACATGCGCGTAGGGAACTTGGAAGCCCATTGAAGATCAGGTAAGAGTGGAGTCTTAATCTCAATTCCCTTCAAAGTCGTGATTCGTTTGTCGCCAGTCACACGTGAGTAATGTTACTCAGTACAGTGGTATGTCTTTCAACTGTGTGTGTTTCCCTTTAATTTCTTGGAGAGTTGATTGGGATATTTTGTACTTGAGGATGCCTAAACTTACTAATGAGTTTGCATTATTCAATATAAACACACATATGCACTGACATAATTATGTTTGCCATAGCTTATATTTTATCTCGGAAGTGTAGAATGAACCTTAATCCTCGAGCGGCGCAGAAAAAAAAGAAATTCTAGACACTCTCTCTCTCTCTCTCTCTCTCTCTCTCTCTCTCTCTCTCTCTCTCTCTCTCTCTCTCTCTCTCTCTGGTGGTATTGCTTTCTATGCCAATGTTTCTAGTGGCTGAAGAAGACGATCCCTACTCATCCTGCACTGTTAAAAAAAAAAAAAAAAAAAAAAAAAAAAAAAAGTAATTTTAATCGGAAATTCTCCTTAAAAAGATACTGTTTTCAGCCGTATTTCAGTAAAATACTCTTAATATATTTTACGGGTTGGTGACCGTAGTATCACTCCTTTACGTCAATATATCCGTTTTTAAAACGGTAAATGCCTGGCAACATTTACTCCAGGATTTTTGCCGTTTTTTTACGACAAATTTTTGATAGTGTGCTCACATAAAACCAACTATGAAGAAAAAGTTAATCATTGCAATAAAATAATTGCAATAAAATCAATGATCATCCTACGAGAATTGAATAAGATATCAGTTCTGATGTACATGTTATGTACTTATGTCTGTGAAAAACCGAAAAATAAAATTCCGATTTTCTTTAGTCTAGCAAATAACTTTTTTCTATGTGAATTTGTTTTACCTTTCTATAAATATGAGCCTTTGAAAGAGATGAAGGTACTAGGACGAAACCAGCAAATAACCCGCTATTTAATCTCAACAACAAAACAAAATGAAATTCTTGAAACCAGATACTATATCTGCTACCTTGTAAATTATTATGCTTATACAAGGTGTGACATAATTTTATTGTCTTTTTGTGTTTCTTTATAAACTGTTGAAGCTCTCTTTTGTATTATTGACTCTATGGTAATAGTAAAGTTATTACATGCCAATTGTTTCCACAAATTTGCAATGGAATTTCTGTAAGTGGAGGAATTTTGAAGAATATTTTAGTAGAGATTTACTTCCCGGAATCATGGATTTCATTCTTAGATATGTTTTATAGACATTGGTATTTCGTATTACGTAAACAGGTTTTTGTAATAGAGTCAACAGTATCTAAATTGAATATGAACAAATTTACTTTGAAATTATAGGGATTATTTACTCTCGTAAATATTCCATTGTTTATTTGTGATTTTTCTTCTGATAAGGATGCTTGGCATTACGATAACATTCCCCATATATATATATATATATATGTATATATATATATATATATATATATATATATATATATATATATATATATATATATATATATGTGTGTGTGTGTGTGTGTGTGTGTGTGTATATATATATATATATATATATATATATGTGTGTGTGTGTGTGTGTGTGTGCATGTATATATATCTTTTTAAAAATGCTGTATTTCAAATATTCCAACCCTATATTAATATTGTACATTGAACTTTCATGGCCACAACCCTGTTGAAAACGTCCCAGCCAACCACTGTGTTATTATTATTATTATTATTATTATTATTATTATTATTATTATTATTATTATTATTACTAGCTAAGATAAACCCGTAGTTGCAAAAGCAGGATGCTTTAAGTCCAAGGGTTTCCACAGGGAAAAATAGTGAGGAAAGGAAACAAGGAAATAATTAAACAGCAAGAGAGGTAATGAACAATAAAAATATTTAAAAAACTGTAACAATATTAAAAAAAAAGTCTTTCATCTATAAACTATAAAACTTCAAAAAAACAAAAAACAATAGGAAGAGAACTAAAATAGTATAGTGTGCCCGAGTGTCCCCTCAAGCAAGAGAGCTCTAACCCATGACAGTGAAAAAACCATGGTACAGAAGCTATGGCACTACCCAAAACTAGTGGACAATGGTTTAATTTTGGAGTGTACTCCTTAGAAGAGCTGCATGCCATAGCTAAAGAGTCTCTTCTACCATTACCAAGAGGAAAGAAGCCACTGAACAATATATTGCAGTAGTTAAACCCTTGAACTAGGAAGAATTATTTGGTAATCTCATTGTTGTCAGGTGTATGAGGACATTGGAGAATGTGTAAAGAATAGTCCCAACTATTCGGTATAAGTGTAGGCAAAAGAAAAATGACCCGTAACCAGAGAGAGGTATCCATTGTAGTACTGTCTGACCAGTCAAAGAACCCAATAACTCTCTAACTGTGGTATCTCAAATGTATAGGAATTCAAGACCCGCTCAAGTTCGAGTAGTTAGTAGTGTCTGAAATATCACTCTCCTTGTGTGTAAGGGATGGGGCGTTTTGGGGAGCCTATAGGCCTACTTGTTGAGTTATAACAGCCATTTTTTGCCGCTCCACAGCTTGGACACTAATCATATGTATATATGGTAATGGTCAGTCTCTAGGTTTAGGACATTTTCCTGTCCCTTGTCCCTGCCATTCAAAAGTGACCTTTAAACCATTAAAAGTAGCTACCCTACAGCATGCTCATTTGAGAGAATTTATATAGTCTTACTGTAAATGCATTTTGAAATTATTAATGATTAGTATATACGTAAATCAGCGATAAGCTTTAAAAGTTTAAAAGCCGTTTATGACTGGCAGAGGCAAGGGTCAGTGGTAATGCCCTAGCTAGTAGGACAATGCCCTAGACTAGAGACTGATCAGCGCCCAAGACCCCTCTCCAAGCCAGCTAAAACCAAAGAGGACCAGGCAATGACTGCTGATGACTCAGTTGGTAGACCTGTATAGGCTTCCCCAAAACTCATTTAACCTTAGCTCACGAGGATAAAGAGGTTGCAGACACTACAAAAAACTATCGAGTTTAAGCATGACTCGAACCTCGGTCTGGCGATTGCCCGGCAGGGACGTTTTCAATAGGCCATCACAATCCTATGCTGGTAAATGAACTGCAAAGACTACCATAACCCAGAATAATCCTTTAGAATTCTGGAATTCATTCATACTAACATTTCTTCATGACTGACATTAGACTGTTCATGACTCTACCGTAATTTGAGTCAATGCAGCTATATATGCATAGCTAACATAAATCAGTTATTATAGAATGTAATATTAAGCAACGTAACTAATATATATATATATATATATATATATATATATATATATATATATATATATATATATATAGACAGATATATATATATATATATATATATATATATATATATATAAATATATATATATATATATATATATATATATAAATATTTATATATATATATATATATATATATATATATATATATATATATCTTGGGCAAGTTTAGAAACACTCCTGTTTTTTTTAATGTGAAGTGCAAAATGTAATTTTGTCTTTATTGCTCTTTTTCTGGATTATGACTGTGAATCGAGAGCAACTTGCTGTGTATCTCATTTGATATGATTTAAAGACTGTGCTTAGCATTTGGGTTAAGGAGACTAGTCAGAACTGAGTGCTACTAGGATGGGGGGAACACAATTTGACAATGGAGTAAAAGTTAAAAAAGGTTCGACATAGATTGGAAAGAGAAAATTAGAATAATAAAGTGAGAGCAGCAACTGGCCAAAGAACCTATGATTACGACCTTAAGGGTTCAAAACACATTAATCCTAATGAGATAGAGTTTTTACCTTACCAGCTCATCAATTGCTTCAAAAAAGTTGGAAAAACACCATGTCCAATTAAGGTTCGATCTTATTTGGAACATTAAACCCTAATTACTGAGATATTTGTACGTATTACCGATGGGAGATCTGCATATCATCATTCCAGTTCTTTAACCGGAGATCGCATTATTTAGATTCTTTAAGTGCTGATCAAAAATCAGGAATTACATGTAAGATAGATATTCTACTATTCTTTTAAATCCGGATATTTATCCTAGGAATGTCATATTTCGTAGGTAAAGTGAATATCCGATGGATAAACATTCTATTGATATTGTCTTTTATATTTCAAAGTAATCCTGTAGATGGGATGAAACTTTTTGTTCTAACTCTCTTTTCTGGTCGTTTACCAATTAGGCTGATGTTCAATTCTGATACGTCGTACTGCTTACAAGCTTATCCTGCTTTAATTATCTACCTATTTTAAACCTTTTCTATATCTAAATGCTCTTATTCAAAGTTATTGTCAATAACACTAAGAATTAGTGTTCGACAGTTACGGGACTGTTCAGATAATTTCTTAAATACACTTTCACAAATCAAACTTTTTATACTACTCTATAAAACATTTTCATTTTACTCAGGGGCTTTAGACTTCAATTTTAACAAAATTGATTATCATATAAATCGGGAAAATTTGTTCTTTCGAATAACCTACGTGTTTTCCCCTATAACATGGAGTCACAATTATATTGTTATCATATCCTGTCATCTGTAATTTACTCTCACTACTTCATAAATTTATCCTGTATCATTTATTTCAATACCATGATCTATGTTTGCAGTTCTCTTTTAATTGTTTATTAATACATGTATTTCATTTCCTTCTAACTCCTAATCATTAGACACTATATTAACATTATTATAACTCAGGTGCAGATAGGTAAGTAGACACGGTACTTGGACTGGGAAGATATTCCAGAAAAAAAAGGGCAATATAATTGTTTTTCTGGGCTGAATGGAAGCTTTCTATTTTGACTTTCTTATCAGTGATATAATGTTGCCATATTATTGTGGGATACAGTTAGGTTAGTATAATACTAGTAACATATTTATTCTTAGCTTTGTTGTCCTTTACTTATTATTATTATTATTATTATTATTATTATTATTATTATTATTATTATTATTATTATTATTATTATTATTATTATTATTATTATTATTATTATTATTATTATTCCTTTGCCTCTGAAATTACCTTACTCATATAAGTAGTCATTTATATCTCTAAACTTACTGCTATATTTCATGTCAATAATCATAAACATAACTTCTCCCTGGAGGTCGACCTATCGAAAACTTTGGTACAGTGATCAGTGTATCAATATTTACAGTATGGTTACGTCATCAACATTATTTCTGAGCAAATATGATTTACAGCATTTGTTTGTCATAAGTAGTTTTCGCATTACTTCCCCAAGAGTACTATGTTATTGATGATAGAAATTTTCCATAAATCGTAATTCTCAATTCACGGTGAATTCATCGAATTTCTTTTAATTGTATTGTCATTCAAGGAAACATTGTCCCTGAAAATTAATCTAAGAATATTAATAGAGGTAATCATCTTGAAATGATTTATTACCTGAAATTATTTTGCAAACTGTCAAAAATGACCTGTTTCAGGGATGTCGTGCAGTCCGACTACCAAACGAAATATGACATAATTAGCAATCAATCATAAATTGAATTATTTCATCATAAAATTCAAATATACCTTTCATTTCAAGGCATCATATTGACTCAAAAGACGTCATTATACAGCTCCAATACCTCATTGTGTTCTCTTACATATTCCCTAATCTTTTGTCAAGGAAACTGATAGTGGGATACGGTAATTGAAAATGCATGTAGTATGTATAGAGGTCATGTCATATAAAAATATATATCATTATGATTTATGATTCAATCGAAGTGTAATCAGTGCCCTATTTAGAGACATAGTCCATATCTAATTTTTTTTCTACTTTTTTTGGATCCTTAGTGTATTGACTATAATCATAAGACCTAATTTCTAGGTGTTGTTCAGCAAAAAAAACTGTGTTATTGCGAAGATAATGAAGAAACATATTTCTAAAAGCAAAAGGTGTAAACAAAAAAATTATGATATCATTCTCATTAGGTTATCTTTCTCATTGTTTTAGATAAAGTTGTGTATCTTTTATACTAAATGAGATTGTTAGAAAGTTTTGTTAATTGTCGTATATATCATAAAAATTTTGGATAATTATAAGGAAAAAACTTTTAGTTATTTTGTAAAAAAAAAAAAAACAAAAAAAAAAAAAAAAAAAAAAAAAAAAAAAAAAAAAAAAAAAAAAAAAAAAATTGCCAATTATTTTTCGCAAATATGGAGGAATTTGTAGCACACTTATTTGTATATTATTCATTAATTGCCATCCGGATTGTTAATGTATGAAAATCCAGTTTTTCGGTGCAAATAGATGTAATAATCCCTAGATATGAATAAAAGCATCAAAATGAATTACCATCAAATCCAAAAACAGAAAAATATATGACTTATGGAGCAGTGCATGCATTCCCAGTTTACCAGTTTGTGCTTGTTAATTAAAGATTCGATGTAATACACTGAAATCATAGCTTGATTATAAACTGGGTGTTGAAGAATTGCTATAAGTCAATTCATTGATAGTTTGAAATTTGAATATTTTATTAAAAGTTATTCTTTAACGTTGAGATCCATGAAAATTAAATTAATTTTTTGACGGAAAATATTTTCTTTTTTATTTGTATCTTGCATTTGCCCGTCTAACTTGTTTCCTAATTTTTCCTTCTGTTTCAGGTTTACACATATCCTAAATTACTTTTTACTAAAGAAAAGTATTTTTTACATGAATTTACTCAATCGTACTGAATCAAAAAAAAAAAAAAAAAAACTCATTCGTAAAAAAAAATTTCCGCAATTGATTGACTGATTGATTGATTAGGAGCTATATGGCCTCCTGACATCTAAGGTAATAGACGCAGTGATATTTTCGTAATAAAAACCTAAAATATACTATAAGAGTTATGATTTGCATGGAAAAATGAAATTTATATAATAAAACAAACTAGATTTTCATCTACTTACGACTACGGAATTCTTTGTCCAACGCGTTAGAACCTTTTCTGTCGTCAGTCCGCTTTCTCTTATCATAATATTTTTTCAGTATTTCAAAATATCAGCAATTAAGTAGCGAACTTACAGTTTCTTCAAGTTGTGTTCGTCCTGGGATAGGATTTGCTTATGGATTGAAACATCCACTCAACGTAATTAGGAACGAAGAATAACTGTGAGAAAAAAGAAAAACTTGTAAAGATATATTTGTTTGAAAAAGGTAGTTTAACATGTTTCTTTGGTACCTCTATTATTTCCTCCTTGAAAGAGGAAATAATGGTTTTGTTCTTGTTATTCTGTGTCAGTTTGTTGACAGAATTGTAGGATACATTCTCTGAATAAATACGAAAATCAGTTGATCTTGTGATTGAAAATAAGCATCTGGATTTTAGGAATAGTCAACTTTAGAAGCGTTTGGTTTTTTAACCTTGTTTCTATGTCCAACACCTCTACGTATCATCTAGTGCACTCTGGTAAACGAATATTAAAATTAACACGAGACTCCAATAAAAGATTAGATTTTCCAAAAAATATTATTGTAACTTTTGACAGATGAGTTACTATTAAAGGTTGAACTGTAACTGTCATGGCGCCATACGGTTTGTTACTGTTGTTAGTTTTGTTGTTTATATTTTTGCTGATTTATAATCATTGGGTGTCTACCTTATCAACCAGTTGTTATTCAGTACGTAATTTCTTGTTTTACAGGTATGTAGACGATGCGGGGGATATGCATACTTCTCTTTGGCGTATCTGCCGCCGCGCTGTTTCCTTCAAAACAAGAAAAACATTCGTATCCCGTGGTATGTATTGACACTTTTCATTCTAACAAAACAAACATTCTTTCATTAATCTATCATTTCCGCTCAATAGACACAAGTTTTAACTTATACCATTGTTATTCCATAAGATTGTTTTTAACTATCATTCATATTTCCGCTTTTAAGCCTTTTCTGTAAATTTTACAATATCTTAAACTTTATAAGATGCAAAAAAAAAATTTATTGGTGATAGTTATTCTGGAAAGTATCTCTTGAATAAGATATTGATATGTAAATCAATGAAAACCTTAGTATCTAATCTAAACTCAACCAACACGGACTTGAAGGATAAATGAGGGTTCTGTTCTGTTTTGAGGTGGTGACAGATATAAGTACTAGGTCATCACCAATCATTAAATAGTCATTCCTGTCCCTAACTAGAGGAGAGAGCGGGTATGAACGCCGATCTTTAGGACAACTGTTTTGTCCAAGGCCTAATTGTCACTAGCACATAGACTCGACTCTCTTTTAAGTTACCTTTGAAACTTTTGCAAATTGAATGCATATATCTATATATTAGTTTAGATCATTTGCCTTTCTTGAAAACCGTTTGTTTTTTAACTTGTACTGTACATGAGAAGAACATAATCTGATCCACGCATGACCGCATGAGCCTTCCGACATTTCCTCAAAAGATAGAAATATATTTTACCTATCACACGTTTCCTGATATATATATATATATATATATATATATATATATATATATATATA
>NC_090740.1:41281982-41291982 GCF_036898095.1 Palaemon carinicauda
AGACGAAGTTGTAACATGTTCAATTACACTTTTTTTTTCAGATATGTATAAAAATTCACAAGCAATTATTATCCCGTATACTTTGAGCCTAAATATATTTAACATTACAGGTATATATTGAACATAAAGGAATTACCCTCCCTCCATAATCATGCTAATGCATGCAATCAACCTATTGATTAGCCTAATTACAAAATGTTACCCCAGTCACCTAATATTTTTTCCACTATCCCTCAAGTCACTTTTCATTAAACCACTATATATCCTCAACTTTTAAGTCACTCAACTAACTACCTCTAATCCTTTATATATTGCTTAGAAAATCTTTCTACTTTTTAGTCTAGGGTTATTGCTTTTTCAGTGTTTCATTCTTTTCCTTTTACATTTCTTTTGTGAATTTTTATTTCTGTGTACTTCATATTACTACCGTATCTGTATTTTTTCTTTGTGATATTATAAGTCATTTTATTTCAATGAAAACGTTATGAATCTTACCTTATAAATTGAATCTTGCTGATTTAACAGATTAGCGCCTATTAAATTTTTTTAATGTTCATATTTTAATCCTGTTGATGGGAAGATAGTTTCCCGAAAGCTTGGCTGATTGTAACACATATACTGTAATCCAAAATGCGTTTTAGTTCCCGCTTTCAGTCGCCTTTATATAGTATATATATATATATATATATATATATATATATATATATATATATATATATATATATATATATACATATATATACATATATATATATATATATATATATATATATATATATATATATATACTTAACTATCATAACAAAATTATTCAGCACAGTCCTCACTTATATCATTTATACAGTAAAACAAAGTATATATATATATATATATATATATATATATATATATATATATATATACATGTATATATATATATATATATATATATATATATATATATATATGTATATATATATGTATATATATATATATATGTATATATATATATATATATATATATATATATATATATATATATATATATATACTTAACTATCATAACAAAATTATTCAGCACAGTCCTCACTTATATCATTTATACAGTAAAACCTCTTACAGGATTTTTTCATAATATAAATTCGATCAACGCAACCTTATCCCTTTATGAAAACCATACCATGCAAGTTTTAAATT
The DNA here is from genome assembly GCF_036898095.1 of Palaemon carinicauda. Classification (NCBI taxonomy): domain Eukaryota; kingdom Metazoa; phylum Arthropoda; class Malacostraca; order Decapoda; family Palaemonidae; genus Palaemon; species Palaemon carinicauda. The sequence goes on from NC_090740.1 coordinate 41,283,159, forward strand.
GTGTAAAGAAATATTTTGCCTCTAAGACTCTAACTCCCCTCTGTCAGCTTTACCCTTACTCGAATGAAATCTTTCTTTGTTCAGGTATGTGTTATACAGCTTGGCCATTCAGTCGCATCAACAGAACAGTATTATAACTAGCCAAGAATACGTATGAAACACGAGAGTTGCAAGGCAACTGGCTTATTCAAATAAAAACACAGGTCTTTTTGCTCTTAACATGGGTTACATAAGACAATTGTCGACATGAGCATTAGTATAGTCAACAGCTTTTTTGTCGTTTAGGTTAAATGTTGCTTTAAGCTTAGAGAGGTGCCTAGCGTTAATATTAGTGTAAAAAAAATAAGAATAGAATAACGATAATAGAGGAGTCAAAATTAGCGTGTGATGCAGTTAACAGTTTTCGTCCGACGACAGTAAATATGTATGGTGCATGGGAGAGAGAGAGCATTATTCTTTATTTGTTTGTGTGTTGCTTAGTGTGTGTGCATTTCACGGCTCCCCTGTTGAAGCAAACATGCATGTGGAAGAGGACAATTTGCTGTAGAGATTTGTGCTAATGGCAGGTTGCCTTGCTGGAGATGAGCAGGTTTTAGGCAGCCAAGGGTGATCCAACCACCTTTTTATTGAGCGTTGAGGAGGAAAACTCTCTGGGTGCAAAGGAGGACAATGAAGGGTCCCATGTATGGGTTGTAGGCTTGGGCTTTTAATCGTAGGTGTTGTGGTGTGTAGGTCGTTCAATATTTGCTGTTTGTTGGGAACTTGTAATTGTGACGGCAAAAGATAAACCTCCCCACGACATAACATGAGGCGTCGGAGTTCATCAGAAAGGTGATCGAAGGAAAAATTCCAGCAATCTAGTCACCATACACCGGTTCTGTGGATGAGACATCCATGGTGTTCTTGGAAGGGGTAATCAGTCCGCAGAGAACCCAGTGAAGTTGTGTAAACCAGCTGGAGTCAGTGCGGGGAAATATCAAAGCTGCTTTGAGACAATGATGGAAACGTTCCCCATTCTGCCATATGGGTATCGTCTGTGTTACTCAGGTTCTTCATGGGCAAGGTCACGATATCAGGAAGGGTGGCTCACAAAGGTTCTAACTAGCATTGTACCCAAAGGGTACGAACTAGATTCGGTTAACAAGGAAAACCGTCTGCAGCACATTCAAGGCAAGCAATACAGGCCATTTCTCTAGAATAATTAATGTCTTTTGATCCCCCAACTGTTCTTAGCTGAAAAAAAACTTGGGTACCCGTAGCTGGCAATGATGAGTACTACTCCAGGATGTATGAGTTGAGGGCCTTATGCTTTTAAAGCCAATCGGAGAATTCTGTAAAGGGGTCATCAGAGATCCCAGCAGGAATGTAGTCGGATTTCTGCATGGGTAGGTCATGCACAAGATGTAGAACTGAACCTCGGTGCATTGAAACTGGTCAAACACATCTCTAGTACCGAAGAACTGGAGTTTCCCTGTGGCAGCATGGACAGATGATTTAGGGTTGGTGTTGAACATCCGAAGAACGTAATGGCAGACAAAACAGAGAGCTGTGTGATGGTGGGCTAGAGGTCAATCCTGGTTTATTAATGTGACGAGCCAAGGATATGTGTGAAATATGAGAGCTGCCAGACAACTAATTTACTTAACGGACCAAAAACACAGGTATTTATATTCTTCAAAGGGCCGCATAAGGTTAACAATAGCATAACAATAATGACAATAGAGTCGACATTAATAAGTGTACATTCAACGACTTTTGCAGTTTAGGTTGTGTTACTTGAAGCTTAAAGGCAGTCGCAGTTAAAAATGTACCTAGGTTTGCCACTAGTAGAAAAAGTGACAATGAAATAGTGATAATGAACATAATAAGCCTGTGATACTTCTAAGGGTTTTTGTCTCTTCGGTTGATTGAAGTCTGATGGCGGTAACTATGCATTGTAGTTTTGTATTTGTTACTTGCTGTTTGTGTATCACATTATCACAGTGTGTTCATTCTAATCCCATTAACACTAGGCTCCTTTTACATCTCTAATCTTATATATGTGTATATGAAGAGTTGGAACACCCACGCCTACATGGCTGAGAACCATGAGACGTAAAGTGGGAGTTGATGAAAAAAGAAGTATTGAATTAAAAGCTCAAGATAGAGACGACTGACGAAATCTAACCGAGGCCCTTTACGTCAATAGGCGTAGGGGATGATGATGATGATGATGATATATATATATATATATATATATATATATATATATATATATATATACATATATATACATATATATATATATATATATATATATATATATATATATATATATATATATATATATATATATATATATAGTAGAGGATATTCTAACTATATACAAGGACACAAAATAGAATAATTCTCTAGAGATTAAAAAAGAATCAGGGCAAGGAAGAGAAAAGCATTGATTGTCAAACTAAGAACTTTTGCAGATACAAATAGGCATGGAAAGTCCATTAACAGATTGGACTCACATATCTGAGGCCTTTCTCCTACAGTGGACTAGCAATGGTAATTATGATGATGATGATGATTTATAAATATATATATATATATATATATATATATATATATATATATATACATATATATATATATATATATATATATATATATATATATATTCATACACACACACACACATATATATATATATATATATATATATATATATATATACATATATATATAAACATACATATATATATTTATATATATACATATATAATAATAATAATGATAATAATAATAATAGATTTGATGCGTATTGTCCACAGAGAGTAATAGTTGTATAGATATATCCCTTTTTTCTTCATTCTCGTTTCAGATTGCCAGTGTTGGTCTAAAAGGTATTGAAGGAGATATTAATTGGCAAGTTTCCTCTTGCAATGTCTACATTGTTATTGCTGAAGTAAGAATCCATACTTTTTTTCCCTTTAGTGTAAAGAATGAGTAAATAGCAAACTTTCACAAATAATTTCTGTAAAAGAATTATTCAATACTGTGCATGCGTGCGTCTGTTTAATGTTTGCTTATAGATATATAGATTGAATGATAGAAAATCGTTTCAAAACTATCCACATATTTTTCTATTCCTAATAGACCATTTGCTCTTCTTATATATATCTATTACCTGAGTAATTAACTATTATCGTTTTTATATTCATAATATCTTTATGTTATCTCTATGTTGAAAGGAAATTTGATTGTCAGTAATTTCATAAATGAATATTATTGCCATATGACGGTCCTTTGGTATATGTGTTTACGTTTAGCAGAATCTGCGTAATCTATCCAGGATTCTAGATAAAGACGATGAGGTCTGGGACTGGACGGGCAATTATTTGTTCGTATCTCTTAACAACAGAAAAGATCTAGAAATCTTAGCCACGTGGTACAAACTTCAGAAGACGCTTAATGTCATTTTTATCACGTAAGTATCCATTATATTGAATCATGATGTATGAATTCACGTGATGCTTTAGTTTCAATTAAATCAGATTTAAATGTAAAATCTAATTTAGATTTTCTTTGCAGACTAAGTCCTAATATGAAGGAGTTCTCTCTTGTAACTCATTTGCTGTATCATGAGGAAAAACTGGAGGTCCTTGTCTCGTGGAGAAATACAACTTCAGCTCCCCTGGTTGATATTTTTCCTGACAAGGTATGAAGTTCCATGTGAATTTTTATTTCTATTAGGTTGAAATGAGATAATACCCCCAGACAATGAGGAATTCTCCTTTTTATCCTTATATCGCCCAGAAATGCTTACAGTGTCCCGCCAGTTAAAGTCAGTTCTATAGAAATTGTATAATATTTATTGATACATTATACTAATTTTGTATACAAGAGAGAAGGATAAATATGGGATAACAACGTAAAAGAATCTCACAATATCAATTCTCTGTTTATATCGCTTCGAATTTTGATGGTTGATTCTATTAAATAAGTATATGCAAAGAATTCCTTTGTGAGTCTTTTCATCAGAATAAAATATATTTACATATATTTTACTTTACTAACTCTCGAGTGACTAATTTTGAAGCTTAGGTATTTACTTTGAATAATACTCTTCAGTAACGGTTAGGATATTCTATTATACCATCAAAAAACCTCGGCTGTAATGAATTATCTGATATCATTTTAGGAAAAAAATGCATGTATTTATATACATGCACACGCACACACATACATATATATATATATATATATATATATATATATATATATATATATATATTGCAAATAAACCACAAATGCAATTACATTTCAAATTCACTCTGCCACGAGCTAAGAAAAATTATTAATTATTAACGAAATTTTCCTATAGGTTTGTGTCAGGACGAGTTCGGTATTAAAAAATATGTTTGGTTTATTTTTAAAAAAGGAGAATCGATAGTGTTAATCAGAAAGTATATATATATATATATATATATATATATATATATATATATATATATATATATATATATATATATATACATATATATATGTGTGTATATATATATATGTATATATATATATATATATATATATATATATATATATATATATATGTATGTATATGTTCATTATATATATATATATATATAAATATACATATATATACATATATATACATATATATAAATATATATATATATATATATATATATATATATATGAAATCTTGTTTGTCTAGCTATAATCCATATTAGAGTATACAAAAGTAAAAATTTAATGTTACCAAAATAATAAATGATGATCGTAATCTGATATTGATTACATAATTGTGACACTTAAAAGTAATCGATAAAGTATAATTAATCACATTTTCTTCATAATTACATGCTTGTCTCAGAATAAAAAAAAAAAACTAATATTTTACCTCTCTCTCTCTCATCTCTCTCTCTCTCTCTCTCTCTCTCTCTCTCTCTCTCTCTCTCTCTCTCTCTCTCTCTCTCTCTTAGGTACGCAACATGAAAGGAGAAAAGCTTCGCATATTTACATTTAATCATGCGCCTTCAGTTTTCTCTGATGTGGATTCAAAAGGATTTCTTCATAATGTATCAGGCATTGATGTTGAGGTACGTAGAGGTTTTATTATTATTATTATTATTATTATTATTATTATTATTATTATTATTATTATTATTACTACTACTACTAGTATCGCTGCTATTATCATTATTATTATTATTATCATTATCATTATCATTATAATTATTATTATTATTATTACTATTATTATTATTATTATTATTATTATTATTATTATTATTATTATTATTATTATTATTATTATTATTTCCTACGTCAAGAAGGTTGTTTCCGAGTCGGTTCATTCATTTATTTATTTATTTATTTGTGTATCTGTGGACAGAATTATTTTATTCATTTATTTCCACCACAAATAGATCTTAGGTCATGTACGATCCCATTAAATTTTGGAGATGGTCCGGATCCGGATTTGCATTTTTCACAAGTTTAAAGAACAGGATTACCTCAAAACTACTCGACTGATTTTGACGAAATTTTCACCAATTAAAGATCTTAGGTCATGGACGACTCCATTCTGATTCTACTGTAGATCCGGATTTCCATTTTTCACTATTTTGAAGATAACGTCAAAACAAATTGACGAATTTTGACAAAATTTCCACCACAAATAGATCTTACGCCATGGACGACACCATTAACCTTTGGCGGAAGTCAGAAATCTCTCATTGCACTTGTTATTATTATTATTATTTTTATTATTATTATTATTATTATTATTATTATTATTATTATTATTATTACTAGCGTACGTGACAGCTAAATATTTGGATAGATATGCACCTTTCCTCCAAGATAGGCACACATACAGATTCAACCCTCCCCACCGCCTCACCATTTCCTGTTTACCATGTGCTAATTTGGATAATTTGTGGGAGATTGTTGCTTTCCGAATAGTTACTGTTCAGCGTAAAGGGAATATATACAATATATATATATATATATATATATATATATATATATATATATATATATATATATATATATATATATATATAATATGTATATATAAATATATATCTAAATATATATATATATATATATATATATATATATATATATATATATATATATATATATATATATATATATATATATATATACCCAGGCAATTTTTCATTATTGTATAGGGGAGATTATTATTATTATTATTATTATTATTATTATTATTATTATTATTATTGGATGTCCTTATAATAAGTTAAAAGTAGCCTGGACACCTAAAATGAAACTGTGGAATTTTGTCAAGAACTAAACAGAGAATTGAAAGAAATGAGATGAAACTATACTTTACTGGCATTGATATTTTGAACTCATTTCATTGCTATGAAAATAAATTTGGATTAGAATTAACAGATGAGGATAGGGACATTCAAGATTGTGTGGTTAAAACAGGAATGTCGGATATGATTCAAGAAGAAAAATTGAGTTTGGTTAAGAAAGACTAAAAGATGAGAAGATTTAAACAATTAGATTTTAGAATGTATTTTCAAAATACTTTGTGTACAGAGGTCTTAGAGAGAATTCCCTCGCTACAAGTTAAGAAATTTAAAATATCCTGATGGTATGGGTAGAAGAGACTCTTCAGGTATGATAAGCAGCTCTTCCAAGAGAAGGACACTCCAAAATCGAATCATTGTTCTTTAGTCTTGGGTAGCGCCATAGCCTCTGTACCATAGTCTTCCACTGTCTTGGGGTAGAGTTCTCTTGCTTGAGTGTACACTCAGACACACTATTCTATCTTTTTTATTTCTTCCTCTTGTTTTATTGAAGTTTTTTAGTTTAGATATGAACGATCAATTTTAATGTTCTTACTGTTTTTTAAATGTTTTATTTTAATACTTCATTACTTCTCTTGTATTTTATCTATTTCCTTGTTTCCTTTTCTCACTGGGTTATTTTTTCCTGTTGGGGCCTTTAGGCTTATAACGTCCTGGTTTTTCAACTAGGCTTGTAGCTTAGCAAATTAATGATATCATATATAAATAATATATGTATGTATATATATATATATATATATATATATATATATATATATATATGTGTATATATATATATATATATATATATATATATATATATATATATATATATATATATATATATATATATATATATATATATATATATATATATATATGGGTGTTAGGTTGCTGATTTACATGTTTATAAACACACACAATATATATCTATATATATATATAATATATATACATATATATATATATATATATATATATATATATATATATGTATATATGTTATATATATATATATATATATATATAAATAAATATATACATACATATATATATATATATATATATATATATATATATATATATATATATATATATATATATAGATATATGTATATATATATATATGTGTGTGTGTGTGTGAGTGTGTTTGTTGTCTTTATACAAATGGATCCTTATTGTCTGAACTTCAGGTGATAAAGGCTATGGGCCAGGCCCTAAATTTCATCCCGATATTTGAACATCCAGGACCTGAACGATGGGGAACAATCCTTCCAAATGGAACGCACACTGGTATGGTCGGTGAGTTCTTAATAAAATGTTTTTGTGTTTCTTCAAATAAATTCATTTTTACATGAATGACAGAATAACCAGTATCGAAGAACAGTTAAAATTGTTATTATGATTGTTTTGTTTTCGAGTATGTTTTACCATTACTTATCATTCCGAAATAGCAGGGTTTTTTTTTTTAATTATTTGTTATTCTTACTAATTGTCTTCTAATTGTGTTTGCAGGTCGCATCAGCCGTGACGAAGCTGAAATAGGAGTTGGGAATGTGTTTGTTACTGAAGTGAGGGCAAATTACATCACATTCACCATTCCTTATGATTATGAAAGAGCATGTTTCATTACTTCTGCACCTACAGAGTTACCCAAGTCTTATGCCATTTTGTCTCCATTCTCTCTCAATGTTTGGATCGTCTTGACGAGTAATTATGTCCTTTCTCATTGGTAGATCTTTCTTGGCGTGTTACCTCATCCATGGCTCGATAACTGGTTGACAACTTCATGTGTCAGATATTTAAAAGAATATATAACTGTTGATGGTATGATGATGATTTATAAAATAGGTGTAATTCATTGAGATCTTATTTCGTAGTTTGTTAGTTATTTGATTATTTGTGTTATTCATCTTCATTATCGAAGATATCCAATGTTGTCCGATAAATATAAAAATCTTACTTCTTAGACGTACTTCATAAAATAATAACAGAAATAAGAAAGACGGCAAATGTGTATTTCTCTAGTTTTATTCACTTGCAAAGTATCTTCACCCTCATAAAAAAGGATTTTAATAGCTATTTTTCTTAACAAATTTATAATTAAATTACTTCAATGATAGCATTGATGAAACAAAATTTGAAATGTGTTATTAAAAAAGCAAAAAATCTCTATACATTTATTCTTGAGATTTACGGCTTCATTACACAAAAGTTTCGTAATCATTATGAATAAAATCCGCTTATACTACTTATCCAGTATATATCCTGTTTGTTAATAGACCACCTTTTAAGCTCAGTTTTATTATAACCTTTGAATCTTCTTTGTCATCATATACATATTATAGTTACCTACCTATAATTATAGACTATTGATGAATTCTTCATCCAGGCATATTTTTTCATTAAATCAGTTTACTTTTATAAGCAACTGAGAACCAGCAAGAATGATTTTTTTTTTTTTTTTTTTTTTTTTTGAAAATTGTAAATTTAAGTTGATA
>NC_090740.1:41296982-41301982 GCF_036898095.1 Palaemon carinicauda
TAGCATTCTGCTTCTCCAACTAGGGTTGTAGCTTAGCTAATAATAATAATAATAATAATAATAATAATAATAATAATAATAATAATAATAATACCTCGTTATATCACCTAGATTGGAACATTTTATTAAATCCAACTTGAAGATAAAAGCAGTGACACAGGCTTGACAATATTTTGCCAGAAAGCACTACACGTCCATTTGTTCTTATCCTTTAAGGCAAATTGGTTCTAGTTGGGGGAGAGATAAACAATACCTGGTTTTATCATAAAATAAGGCCTGTTGCATTTCTATAAAAAATCCAGGGTCAGCCAATTCTGCAATATAATGAGTCTGGGCGCTTTTTTAGCCACTTTTGTGAATATTGGTCCTACTGCACATTCTTTAAACCTAGTTCAGTCACAGTTGAAATCTTACCTTGTATCGTCTGCCTTATTCAAAAATGTCTGTAAATCTAGAAAGATATATTTTAATGCTTCTTCATTGGCTGAAGCAGGCTTCCTGTATCTATTTTGATGTTTTTCAAATTATATCCCTTCTTAAATTTATCAACCCATCCCCTACCTGTTGAAAAAGGTCTAATTATTCACCACCCGCTAAACTTATTATAATGCCAAAATCTTTACAAAGACATAAGGCCATCTGTAGTAAAACGTGATTCAAATGGTATCCCTCTGAACGCCCTCTCCATATCTTCTGAAACCTTTCCATGTGTCATTTCACTAAATTTATCGGTGGAAAACGCTATACTGATGGTTGATCGTGTATCCTTTCTCTTCTTGAAAATCTCCTAAATCAAAGATTCTCTCTGTTCATAATTGTGGACAACTCCAGCATATGAAATTTTCAATTTCTATATGAAAATCTAGAATCTCAGCCTTCTGTGCCAGGTAAGACCCCTGATGAGACCATTTATCCTTTGGGCCAACATTCATTACATCATAGATACTTTTAGAGGCCATAATATCATAGATGGTACATGATCACATGATAAATACACTCAATTGAAAAATTGCTGCTAAAGATTGAGAGTATCGACAGGCAATGATGGTGTACGTTGATGCTGGGGAAACAGAAGGTGAGTTCGTATGCAAATACATCAAGCAGCATACTCCACTAAATGGTTGACTGACTCAGCGATTAGGTGTAATGACCTGTTTCCCAGGTTAGGGGCTTTGAATGTGAAAATTTTCAGTTAATATCTTTAATAAGGGCATCTATGGCTCAGCACCCTATGGTTAAATTCACATATATAGAGGGCTGAATGCATAAGGGTGTGTGTGTGTAACACCGATCTCACTAAACTGATATATGATCTGATTTTCATATATAATTTCAGCCGTTTTGATTTCCAAATTTTACGTAATCTAGCCATTGACTGATTTGCTTTTTTCAGTCTTTAACTAAACTCTAATTCTAAAGACCCTATATTGGAGATCATAGTTCCTAAATGCGTAAATGATTCTACCTCATTAATCCTTTCTCCTTGAAATGATATTTCATCTTCCATTGCATACTCCGTTCTCATCATCTCTGTCTTTCTTTATTTATCTTCAGCCTAATCTTGTGTGATATTTCATGCATTCTGGTAAGCAAGCATTGCAAATCCTATCACCAATCCAGTCCAATCCTTCTCCACCATCTCCAAATGTTCTACGCGTTACAAAATCCATGAGGAGGATAAACAACATAGGCGACGACATATTCCCTTGGAATACTCCGCTATTCACTGGAAATTCATTTGATAAGACTCCATTAACACTAAACTTTCACTTGCTATGTTCATGAACAGACTTAATCAAAGTTACATATTCAAGATGAAATCCATAATAACGTTGGACTCTCCATAAAATTATCCGGTGTACACTATCAAAGGATTTTTCATAGTCCACAAAACGGCATTTCTATATTCTACGCACTGATCTACAACGTCTCAAAATGAAAATTTGGTCAGTGCAACTTTTACCTTTTCTAAATCCTGCTTGTTCATCTCTCAGTTTTTCATCAATCTTTTTCTCCAGTCTCTTTAGAATAAGCATACTATATATTTTCATAACAACTGATGTAAGTGTTATGCCTCTGTAATTATTACAATCAGTCAGGTCTCCTTTTTTTTTTTTTTTTTTTTTTTGCTATTTTCACCAACACTCCTAACTCCCATTCATCAGGTTTTGCCTCTTCATGCCACATTTTACAAAATAATCTTGCAAGTAGTCTGGGAGTCACTTCATTTTCGGCCAGTATCATCGCGGCAGTTATTCCATCATATCCACGGGCTTTCCATCTCCTGAGTTTTTTTAGGACAGCTTCGACTTAAAACACACTGAATTCATTCATGGGCACATCAAGGTCTTCATCAGCTTCAGGTATATCAATCAAATTATTCCTTTCGTATCTCCTATTCATAACCTCACTAAAGTGTTCCATTCAACTAACGTCGTCTTTCTTCATCTTCTGTTAGTATAACAAAGCCATCTTTCCCCTAGTCGAAATTTCATTAATAATTCTATGAGCAATTTTTACACCATAGCCACTTCCTAAATTCATAGCTTTGTCAGCCTCATCTGCTTTACTGTCTAAAAATTCTCTCCAATCTTTCCTGGCTTTTCTTTTGACCGCACTGTCAATACTGGAATACTCAGCACGCTCTACCTTGAAATTTTTATTACTTCCTCGAAAACATTCGACAACCAATCTCTTTCTTTGTCTCCTTTTTATCATATCCCAAGTATCATTTGATATGCATGGTTTTCTACTTGTAACTGTGTCCCAAGACTTCACTACCAACTGACTGATATATGTTCTTAATATTACACCATCCTTCATTAATTGTCTGTTCTTCGTCTCTTAAAGTCTCTAAGACTGCAAATCGATTCTTACATTCAATTACAAATGTTTCTCTGTGCTCTTCTTCTAAAAGCTTAATTGTATCAAACCTATGTATTCTATCCATCTTTCTGTTGGGTGTTTTCAGTTTTAATTTCACTGTGGCAATGAGGAACTGGTGATCGCTATCAATATTAGCACCTCTATAGCTTCTTACATATCTCAGTGTCCTTCACTCTTTATTAATGGCAATGTGATCTATCTGATTTTTGTAATTGCCACATGGTGAAGTGGATGTTCTTATGTTGAAAAAAGAGCAACTCCAATGACAAGATTGTTTGCTAAACAGAAGCTTACGAAATGTGCTCCATTTTTATTTGTAATTTCGCCAAGACCCTCGACATCCATCACATTCTCTATCCCTTGATTATTTCTTCCAACTTTAGCATTGAAGTCACCAATCACAATTTTCATATCTCTCTCAGGGATCTCATCTATTGCCCTCTGCAGTTCATCATAATATTCATCTTTCCTTTCTTCAAGGGAATCATTTTTTTCCTGTTAAACCGGAAAACTAACTGGACCTCAGATATATATATATATATATATATATATATATATATATATATATATATATATATATATATATATTTATATATATATATACATATATATATACATATATATATACAGTATATATATATGTGTGTGCTATATATATATATATATATATATATATATATATATATATATATATATATATATATATATATATATATATATATATATATATTTATATATATATATACATATTCTGAGCTCCAGTTAGTTTTCCGGTTTAACAGGAAAACTGCATTTACGTTTCTCCATTTATTATGGCGTCGACGCGTGTTTCAGGTCGTTTTTCTTCTTTTATATTCGGTAACTCTTCACCAGCACTACAATGGTTAAGAAACTTTTTTTTTTTTTTTTTTTTTTTTTTGGTGAGACGCTCCTGCACCCACTTATTCTTGATTTCAAGAAACCAGTAAGCCATTACCAAGCCAAAAAGGTGGCGGTGTCTATTAGGAATGAATATCCAATTTTTTATGTGACTTGTCATGAATGTGTGTGCCATGAGATACGAGTTATACCTGTTCGCGACAGGTAGAACAACTTTCACTCGTGTTTCATCTTCTGCAATCTCGATGTAGGCTATGCTGCTTTTAACTGTCTTGTCATCGTCATGTCAATTTATAATGTTCAAAACACGGCGTAGTTGTGCTCTGTTTTTCCTGCTGATTCCTATGGTCTATAGCTTACGATTTTGCTTCTGAAGTTGAGTATGAGGAAATCATAAATTTAGTCATTCAAAAGTTTGGTAATTGTTTGGAATTAGTATTCTGTAATACCCGTTGTGTTATAGCAAGTCGAGTACTAATGTTCCTTAATTTGGGTTCTAGTCATGCTTCAGTTTCCTTGATGATGAGAAATTAGTAAGCGGTCCCTGGTGTGTCTCAGACTTGTAAGAAGCATACTAAATCTGAAGAAAACTTAGATTATTTGGAGGGACCTTTCACTTCGGAATTGGTCACAGATATATACTGTACAAGGTCCTGTCCATTTTTTTTGTTAAATCAACGTTTGATCAATGTAATAAATAAACAAATTACACATTCTAGAATCGTCGTGTTAATGACAAGGATTGGGATTAGTTTAATGACAACTTTAGACGTTCTTCTTTGGGAAAAGCATAGGCTTATAAACTAAAGAATAAAAATAGATATATTTATAAATATATGAATTTCTATGATAATATTTTTCTTGCTATTCCAAAACTTTATACAGGCATTCGGCTTCAAAATTGTCGCTTACAGTGAAGATTTATTTTTATTCTACTTTACTTTCCCTGACAATCAGTTATTATTTGCTCTTGTATACACAAATATCCCACAAGCAGACAGTATAAGCAGGGGAAAGCTAAGACATTATAAAATACCTTGTTTACCATAACGTATCTTGGCTACTCGGTCACCAACTTATCTCTCTCTCTCTCTCTCTCTCTCTCTCTCTCTCTCTCTCTCTCTCTCTCTCTCTCTCTCTCTCTCTCTCTCTCTCTCTCTCTCTCTCTCTCACCTATAATAAGTTAAAGTCAATAACACAAATTTATTACAAGACAACCTTTATAAGAAATATAT
>NC_090740.1:41304482-41329482 GCF_036898095.1 Palaemon carinicauda
AATAAATAAACTACAACAGAAATAATGAACAATTAAAACAAAATATTTTAGGAAGAATAAGAACATTAATCAGATCTTCCATATATAAACTATAAAAAGACACTTGTGTCAAGTCTGTTCAGCATAAAAATATTGGCTGCAAGTTCGAACATTTGAAGCATATTAAGTGTTTTTTGCATCAAGATTTAGAATGTCCAGCCTTGCATGATTGGGTAACTGGTTTAGATTCATCTTGTGGTTCATGTCCTTGAGGCAATGAACCGAGAAATCCTCCTCCAATAATTTTCTCAACTAGAAACATTTTTCTTAGCTTTCTTTCCTTTTCCTTAGTGATGAGAAAAAGACAATTTGTAGGAAGTGTCTTTCCATATGAAAAGAGACGGCAGTAAGTTTGAATCGCACTTAAGCATGTGAATTAATACCACCTATGAGCATGAACTTAGAATAATCATCATGGCTGGGCCAGTTAAGCTGGAATGATTGGTGATAGCATAGGAAAGTGAAAGATGAGATAGTAGGGAATTGCTGCATTTATAAGGATGAAGCCTATATTTCCATGGATTACACTAAGTGTCCCATCACCTGTTGAGAAAAACAACAAACTATAAGACGACAAACATGACAGTCAGTAATGTAAAAAAAAAAATTTAGATACATATGGAAACAAAAGATTGATAGATATGATGTCAAGTAATAGTAAGATACAAAACAAGTAAATAAGAAAGAACCAAAAATATTGATGCTTTTTCGAAAAACATGTGAAATATAGAAGCTTAATGGTGCTAATTGATAATTATTTAAAGTTTACAGTTAAACGTAGAAAAATAAATTGGTATATATGACGTCCAGGGTATGGTTAAAGGAGAAGGGTAATACATTAGGGCGGCATAGTTGAAACTGGGAAGAGTTTTAAAAGAGACTAGATACATAGCATAGTCATTGTGCAATTAAAAATAAGCTATAGATGGAAATTTTCTATCATTGTCCGCTAAAAATGCTCCTATGACGGATCTTTCTATTACACTAATCGATTAGACATGAATTAAGTTTTCTCCATTTTGTTATACACTTCCTGCTTCTAGTTTGGAGCTTTACCTATGATTTCCTTCATGATTTGTGGCTTTACTGCTGTTTTTTTTTTTTTTTCTTTTTTCATATCTACTAATGTCAAACCATTTCAGTAGGTTTCCTGGCCTCTGGACTTCACATTTCCCTGCAACTTTTTCATTAATACAATAATATCCCCGGCCATATTTTTTTTTTTATTTACAGTAGCGTCAGTTTTTTTAAAGTGTGCTAATGAATAAAATGAGAAATGAATTAAATATTTCAAATCAACTTATTCTTATTCAACCAGGAAGAATATTTTAAGTAGTTAATGCCATAATGTCTTTTCAGATGGCTTGACTACAAACTGCTTTGTGGAAACCCATATATCAATGACGTGTAATGTTTTCTAAATGCATAGCACAATTTGAATACTTTACTTTGTCGACAGAGGGTATTTTTTCTTAAAAATTATAAATGAAATTATAGGTTAAAGTTTGTTGTTTTTTTTTTTTTTTTTAGATATATTACAAAAACATTATTTTAACACAGTCAGCACATCACAACATTCTTTTTTAGCTTTAATATTTTTTTTTCATTTAATTTCCATTTAACAGGCTATACTTCATATGCGTGAGGGTGGCCTTGTGGACAAATTCTTTGACATGGTTCTTCAAGTGGACCATAAAAGTGACCATGAAGAGTTTGAATTAGGATATGATCCAGATGCTGACTCCACTCAACACGGAATTCAAGATCTTTCTCTTCAGCATTTACAGGTGAAACAAATTTTTTGTTTTTCATTCGATTTCTAATGTTCTGTAAGATGAAATGATTTCAGGTAGAGGGGGGACTTCCTTTATTCAGATAAATCTAAGTAATGGGACTTTAACTCTAGATCTCTTCCTATTTGAATTATGGGTAGAGTCCGAGCTTGTTGCTATGTATGCTGTTGTGGAGATCGATTTTTATTATTTTTCAATTTAGTTGTTCGACGAATCCTTTAGAGAGAGAGAGAGAGAGAGAGAGAGAGAGAGAGAGATAGTTAGTAGGTAGTAGGTTGGCCTGGGCACCAGCCACCCGTTGAGATACTACCGCTAGAGAGTTATGGGGTCCTTTGACTGGCCAGACAGTACTACATAGGACCCTTCTCTCTGGTTACGGTTCTTTCCCTTTGCCTACACAGACACCGAATAGTCTGGCCTATCCTTTACAGATTCTCCTCTGTCCTCATACACCTGACAACACTGTGATTACTAGACAATTCTTCTTCACCTAAGGGGTTAACTACTGCACTGTAATTGTTCAGTGGCTACTTTCCTCTTGGTAAGGGTAGAAGAGACTCTTTAGCTATGGTAAGCAGCTCTTCTAGGAGAAGGACACTCCAAAATCAAACCATTGTTCTCTATTCTTGGGTAGTGCCATAGCCTCTGTACCATGGTCTTACACTGCCTTGGGTTAGAGTTTTCTTGCTTGAGGGTACACTTGGGCACACTTTTCTATCTAGTTTCTCTTCCTCTTGTTCTGTTAAAGTTTTTATAGTTTAAATAGGAAATATTTATTTTAATATTGTTACTATTCCTAAAATGTTCTATTTTTCCTTATTTCCTTATTTCCTTTCCTCACTGGGCTATTTTCCCTGTTGGGGCCCCTGGGCTTATAGCATCCTGCTTTTCCAACTAGGGTTGTAGCTTAGCATTTAATAATAATAATAATAATAATAATAATAATAATAATAATAATAATTGTTTGTGGTGAGAAAGACTGTTGGTATAATTGAGGTTGTTTGTATACATTTAATGTCCATTTTATCCAAGTGTTCGGTTGTGATAACGTAAGGGGAAAGTTTGTGTTGTAGTGACCATTGTCTGAAATGTGATTCAAGGGTGTGTTTTCATACCGCCACATTGTTCACTGTAGAAATTCTGATACAATCTTGACCATCATAAAGGACAACATATGATGTCAGAGAGAATGGAACTGAATTATCTCTAACAGTTTCATGTCTGATATTCTGACTACTTGGCCACTCTGGTTTCCTATGGATAAGCTGTTCAACTGGATGTGGGTCACGAAAGAATGGTATTCGGGATTTCAATCCAGTGTCCGTCTGGATTTTGTCTTCATAATTAATCAACAGAATTAAGTTTTCCCTGGCTTTGACTAGTCTTTATATTATCTGCAATCTTAAAGAAACCCAACAAGGAAAAATAGCCTAGTGAGGAAAGGAAACAAGGAAGTATAAAATATTTTAAGAACTGGTAATGGTATTATAGTTTAATTAGTATGCAACTTGATTAGGAAATATGTTATCAAAGAGTAAAAGTAATAACTCATTGCGGATTATTAGATGATAAGATAGTAAGACTACATAAACATTAGCACAAAGTACTGGAGTAGTATTTTACGGGAAGATAATGTGCAGATAGAAGGAATATTAAAAATTTTATGTAAAAAATTATACAGTATATATCATTATTATTGTTAATTCTTTATTCGGTATGAAATAACTTTTTCCTAGTAGCCATCATAGAATCTTATCATACTCAATAATAATTCTTTTTACCATTCATTGCTTTGTGACCAAGTTGTTGGTGAATATGTTTCTAAATCCTCTTTTCATAGCTTGGATATTTGCCTACTGTTGATTTTTTTTCATTACGTATATTTTGTTTTATTACAGGTCATTTTGAATCGGTTGGACTATATATAATATTTGTTAGTTTTTAGTTAGGATTCGTGCAAATAAAAGAGTATGCTTTGGTAATTACAGAATTTTTTTGTTGTGATGAAATATCCCATATTTAATGCTTTAAAGGCCGCTCGTGAATGGCAGAGTGAAGGGACACTAACATTTCCCTAGCAAGCAGGACAATGCCATAGATACTCACTATGTATACTTATGATTTCCACCCAAGCTAGGACCAGGGAGGGCCAGGCAATGGCTGCTAATGACTCAGCAGGTAGATATACAGGCTACCTAAGGCCTCCCAGCCTTGCCTCACAAGGAGTTTTAGGTTGCAGACACTAAATAAGCTAGCAAGTTTGAGCGTAATTCGAACCTCAGTTAGGTGAACACCAGGCATGGGCCCTTCCAATAGGCCACTGCAACCTTAAATTTGTTAGATTGTAATAACCTGTTTGTCTGTAGTCATTTGTGATTATTCTAATATCATATCTTTATCTTTTCAGGGAGCTTTCATTCTTCTTGGAATGGGTTACATGATTGCATTATTTATATTAATAACAGAGCTCTTATTTTCCGTGATCAGACCTAGGACACTTAAAGCCTAAATTAAACATACCTTATCAAATTATCCATTCAAATTGTTCTGAAGAATCGTTCCTAATGTTTGATATTAAAGGATTAAGTATCTTTATTTTGAATTTTAAGGTTTATAAGAATCAAAACTTCATCAAATTCTCATTCTTTAATGATGGTAATTTTCAAGATCTGACGTGCTTAATTTAGTTTATATCAACCATGTGAACTTTTAATTAAAAGGACATAGGCAAGTTATCAACTTATTATATTTTTACTTCCCTTTCACATTATTTAAGGAAAATTACAAAATCCTCTTCTGGTTGCAAACTTTTCTTTTTAAGAGGAGCCTTTCATAAATCATTCCTCTTAAGAGAGTGTTTGAAAATTCTCGCAGCTATCAGGAATGCCTTTATATTTCTTTCAGGGGGAAAGAGTGTAAAAGTATGTCTTATGGGTTCTCAATACTTGATTATAGAGGTCCAACCTAACTATATAAGTCATGGATGTAGAGCTATAGGCCAATTAGTTATTAAGATGAGTTTCAGCATATAGGGAATATAAAAATTCTGTGCTTATAAGTGTGATATCCCACGGGTATTGTAGGTGCCTCCAATCCAAGAAACATGACTTTAACCCTCGACTAGGTCGATATAGATTTCCAAAGGCATGCGACCTTACTAGTTCTGTAAGACAGGGATGAGGTCAACAGTAATGTATCTGTTAAGACAAGCCTTGTAATAAACTGTTGGAGAGTTAAAAGAGAATAAGATCAATAGGTTACTGCTGAAGTCCTGTAATAATGTTATGACTTTTTTCTATGGACGATGAATGCTACCGGAAGCTATGGGTCCTACTTTACTGCCAGCGCGTACATTTGTGTTGTTAGTTAACTTTCTAAATTCTGGCAATGAACAGGCCTAGTGTACTCCATAACCTCCAAGGAGAATAGTAGCTTGATGATTAATTAATTGAGTATGTTCTATGGTCTGTAATCAATAAGGAAGGAACTGAGCTTTGTTGGCATGATTGTTGTAACTTTGAAGACAACATTAAGTGAATCTGCAAGAACTTTAATTTCTGCTTTTAGGCCAAGTAAGAGTCCAGCTCCCTTACCTTAAGGAGAAAGGGACGTGAGGATCTGACTCAGTAGGAGGAATAGGATTGAGTTTTATGGTCAGGCTGAAATAGAAAGTATCCTATTATTCTTATTTCTCTTCATTGTCTATAAATTTTCATTGCCCTAAGATATAGAGAATCAATAAAGCCAGAGAAAATCTTTACTTCATCATCTGAGCTAAATTTCTAGTAGTTATATCTAGGATTGTCATCTAAATGAAACATTCATAAAATAAATACTATCATCTATTACCTTTTAATATACATCTAAATTTGAAATTATATTAGTTTGCTGATTCTAATGAGCAAAATATATCGAATCATAAGCATTACTAGCATTTGAACCACTTTTTAAGAGAACCATGAATAAGTAAAACAAACAGAAGCCCTGTTAATCACTATTCCTTGCTGCTACTTCTATCTGAGAATTTGAATATCACTAGCTGTGAAGAGACATCAGTATGCAGTTAGATAGAAGTATAGGTCCATTATACAATGTATATGAATATATGTTTAGTATAATGAATAAAAGGTAATTTAAAGTCATAGGGCAACAAAGATTCTCAAAAGGGCATTCCCCAAAAAGTCTTCTTCAAAATTAATATACATGTTACCTGCATTCATGATCCTGGAAAGATATCAAAAGGTATTGTATTTTTCAGTGTATAAACAAATCAAAGATTAACACAGCTACTAAGAAAGATTAAGGAGAAACTAGTGTATCACTCAAACTATGATAAGTAGTTGAAAAAAATAGACTTAGCAAATGCACATCAACAATCTCACAATTTTGAATGTTAGTAGAAATTAATACAGTTGGGATCATCAAATTTGGTAATTACATTTTTGAATCGTATAACTAATTAATCAAAGGTTCGTCTGTTTTTTTTACATATTATTATTATTATTATTATTATTATCATTATTATTATTATTATTATTATTATTATTATTATTATTATTATTATTATCATTATTATTGTAATTATTCCCTGTAATATACTTCAATAAGGAAAGTGTGTTGTAAAATGCATCCGGACATATGCTACCAGCATAACCAAAATAGTCAAAATATCAGATATATTACAAATAATAAACCAAAAAATATAAAATTAAAAAGTAAATGCATTATGGCATGTCAGAATACTAGACAATTTGGAGTAGCCTAGATGGAAACTGGTTCGCAAAGAATCTTTTTTGAATTATAATTATAAGCTTTACAAATAAGAAAATATTTATCCTTTGAAAGGAGAAATTTACCATGATTGATGATATTCATCAGTAGCACCTGTTTATTTTGCCATCTAGATAATATTAACAAAGGTCTCCTATGCTACAATACACATGAAATTTAATGTACTTTGGTCCATTTATTGGACTTCACAGTACTGTAGTTGTATTAGATTTTGTAGGAAAGTTTATGAATTGCTCTAGTCCTCGGGATGCATATAAATGAGGTGCTCACTAGATCCAAACTGATTGAATAATTATGAAGTAACAACAGTAAATACCTATTAAAACACCGGGAAGATATGTTATTATGAATGGTTGTAACCAAAGCGATCCTGACCATTTCTAGGAGTCACAGATGAAACAGTCTTCTCACATATGAATTATATTCATATAATCTTATCTAGAACTCCTGTATGAAAGCTGTCACTGGATTTTTATTCATGCAGCCCTGTTTGGTGAGTGGAGTTAGATAGTAGCAATACATCTAAGTATTATTATTATCTTTTACCACAAAGAGGAAAATATGATTTTAAGGCCACCTCCATTTAAGCTGCCTATGATATATAGCAAAAATTTATTTTCGTACATACAGTATATTGCAACTAGTCCTCCATTACCCAAGATGCAGAGGCTATTTCATAACAAGGACAACTTAGGATAAATAAAAAAACTAACTCTTTCGAATGCCTTTATAATCACATGGAAACAGATCTCTTTAGTCAAAACAGAACTTCATCTGAAAACTAGGCTTCTTCCCAGTCATGATGAACGTCCTCCTTATGTTGCTTTATAAGTATCAATTGTTGGGTGATCTCTTACCAACGGTTAATTCAAAAAGAAATGTCAGAAGGGAAGTAATATATCCTATACTTAGAATGAAGAACACACCCTGAAAAATGAAAAGATCAGTTTTAATTATTTTATTTTCTGGTCACCTAAAGTAACCAAGTTGAGTAAAGGCTATGGAAGTATTTTCAGAATCATTCATTTTTTAAAAGCTTAATGGGCCAAATGATTGAGAAGAAGGGGAATATGATATATTTGTGAATGTCAGATGGGAAAAAAATATGCTTTTACCTCATGAAGTCTATGTAAAATTTTCAAAACATATATTCAATTAGGGTTATTTGAAACTCGCTTGCCTGTACATCCGACTACACTACTAAGATTTAAATAAAATACACTACAAAGTCTAAAAATGAGCAATAGTTAGAATCATTATTCAATTTCAATGGTGTTCGATTTTTACCGGTACTAATGTGAAAGATATTTCTTTCATTTGCAATATTTGATTTTAAGCAAACAAAAAAAAATATCTGGATTTCTTTTGATTATTTCAAGCTAGCTAGCCTTCAATTAATTTAGCTATTACAAGACATCAGCTTGATTTTTTGATAATAATAATCAACCGTCTTCTTAAGCAACGAGTAATATATATCACGGTAGGAAATGTACAATTAAATAGTAATAAAGTTTTCCCATATCTATTATACCCGGGGTATCATCACTATTATTACTAGCAAAGCTACAACCATAGTTGGAAAAGCAGAGGTAATAGATAAACTATAAAAACTACATAGGTCACTACTCAACTCCACTTTTATAGTTATAAAACCGCAGTGCCATAGTCCTTTATGTGAGGGTGACCTATTAGAATACATATCTCTCATAATAGAAGACAACATCTATAATAATTGCTTAGTTCTGAGTAAGGTTGTGTCACTTTCATTTCATGATATTTGTTCAATTTAGTGTTGCGTTATTGGCCTTATCACATGTTCCATAGAGATAATTGTAGTAGGCTATTTACAGTACTATAGTGACTACAATAGTTGTATTGGGTAATGATATTTTTTTAACTAAAGTACGGTCATGATTCTATGCAAATTACCTGTAAAAAATTAAAGAAACACTTTTATTACTTTTGTAGAATGAATATCTTCATGAGATTCACCACTAACTGATCCATTCTTAAAACATTGTCAAAACTCCCATGGAAGTGCCTCAAAAGGGCAAAGAAGAAAATATTGATATAATAGTATAATCAGTATGATACAGATACAGACTAAAGTTCTCTTGTCCCTCACCTTGTGATCTTCAGTAGTGTACCTTGATTGTATGATTTTGAAATTTGCATGAGAGTTTATTCCTAGAACAAAAGATAAACCAAGAAGGCTTGCTGTTCCCTGGCGGAACAAGAATTGCAGAGTACTGAGAAGTTTTATTAGGAAATATTACCATAGATACAAGGATCTCCTTTCGCTTAAGTTATATACCAGCGTTCTTTAGCTAAACAGTGTAGGTTATGAAAAGGCTAAGGATTCTGACAAGAACCATCATACCACAATCATTACCCACTGAAAATATATGATAGTCTGATAACTAGACCAAGAAAAGTGGCAAAAAAGTCAGAAGAACATTACTCTAAAGCATGCAAAGGTAAAAATTAATCTCCAGAGTTTCAGAATCTCTTGTAATGTCAAGTAAGTCTGGACTTGAGCAAGATTAACAAGGTACCATGAAATAGCAAATTTACGCAAAGAACAATTGTACAGTCTCTCAAACTTTAACTCAACTGACCTAGTTGGCTAAAAATGCAAAATTTCATAATCATGATAAATTTGAAAGAATGATTCTGCTATGGAATTGGAAAAAAATGTTGGTTGTATCTATCAAGAAACCAAATAAAGTTGCTTTTCGGACTAGTAATTAAAGACAATTTGATCTCACAAAGGGTTTCTGAAACCTAATAGAGAAGATGATAAGTTAACCACTAAAATTGTACTTGGAGAGCAAAACAAAAAAAAAATTCTTCCTCTTTTCCATGAAAAGAAGACACTCTTGATCCCGTATTGAAACTTACCAACAAAATCCCTCAGTAATTTGAAGAATAGTATCAAACCATTGGGGTCATCTTTGACCTTGAAAAGGCACATGATGCTTTTTGGTCTTATAACATGATAAAGCAACTCCTCAAAATGGATATGAAATAAGAAATTATAAGGTCATCATGCTACCTTTTTATCTGAGATAAATTAAAGAAAGGTTTAGAAATTGTTTTAATATAGTTTCTACAGGAAGGAGTCCGACAAGATATCTACCTTTACGTAATTTTTGGCTATAGCCAATAATGATATCTAAGAGGCTGTCTCTCCACTAGCTACAGCTTTTTATTTCTTGTCAGCTTTTCCCTGTACTGTAAAGAATGGTCTAATAATGCAGTAAGCAAATATATTGAAGAAAAGCATTTCAAATTTCCTTATTTTAAAACAATTGCCCTCAGGCTCCCTAGATGCAAAAAGAAAGTATAAAAAAATTTTACCTTACAAAGGAAAATTGTAATATTCAAGACTGGCATATGGAAAAAAAAAAATCAGCTCCATCAAGTAATATTGACGGTTTTAGCTAAAAACCATTGAATATTCTAAAATTTATACCAAATATTGACTGGGGAACCTATAAACAATTTCCTCTCGGAACTTACAATTCTTCATGCCGTTTGGAACTTTACTAAGATCTTCCAAAAGTGCTCATCACTTCATAAGTTTAAACTATAAAGGTTAGAAGTATTACACTAGTTGACCTTCTCTAAAGCATGTTGTCATGGTTTTAGGATGAACCTATTGAAGGCCGATATGTTGACTTCAATAACCTTCCCCTAGTTTTAGTTGTTCCTCTCACCTGTAAATGATGAAGACCAAGAGCTTGGATAAGGGAGGAGGAGGAGGGAAGAGCTGCTTCATCTTTTCCTTCACGCCTTTGTGGATCGTTGATGACGTCACTTAGCCACTGGAAAAGCATTTGAACATGGAAATTAGAATTGTTATAAATATGAGATAATTTTCCTCCTAAAATCACCAATGGAGTAAGTAATTATTTAATGACATAAAACCATAATACGATTTATACAGTACACGGCACTTATAAGTTTATTGTCTTTACAATGGTTACTTGTATGTAATATAAAAAGAACTTGTACAGAATTGTCCAAAAAATCGATGTTTCATAAGTGCATGGTAATTAAGCATAAATATGTCCCTTTCTTGTATCCGTAACTAACCTTAGATATCAGACCACTTTCTAATTGCTTTCGTATTTGAGAATTGAATCGGTGTCTATAAGGGGAGCCTGGATTCATTGCCCATCCCAGCTCTACGGGAAATATGTCTCCAATAGCGATATGCAGTTGGCGTTCACCAGCGGAACTTGTAAATCTGTTAAAATAATAACATCGTAAATGAGTTGAAATAAGCTCTATAGAGGTAGTTGTTGTAAAATATTTACAGTACTATAGTGACAACAATAGTAAAGAGCGGTCACGACTGTATAGAAAACTATCACTAGAAATTAAAGGAACATGGCTTTCTATTAGTTTTGTAGAATCGTAAAAAAAAATCTGATTCAGGATAACATTGCTAGAAATGAGTATACCTTACAGCAATCCTGTCTTCAAGATATGTTCTCCAAGTAATGAAGGCGTATTTGGTATCTCTTGCGCGGATAATACACTCGTCTAAAGACGGGCATTGCTTAAGTCCTTGGAATACTCTCTGGTATAGTGGCACCTTAGAGGACTTTAGCAGTTGGTAATCTGCGGCTCCTAGATCCTGTAAGGTATCCTATATTTATACATTTGCCATAAGGTTTAGTACTTTTTATTCCTTTATATTAAATAGCCAAATCTTCTTCTTTCCCACCGGTATCCCCACATTAAATAGAACAATAGAATTCTGTAAACAATAAAATTAGCTGAGTATTATTTTACATCAGATTCTGAGCCGTACAATAGCACTGAATGCGAAGGTTTGAACCTACTATAATTTATAATTTGATATTTCATTTCATTTTTCCAAATATAGATGTACTTAGAGTTTATATTGTTTAAGCGTTTTAGGAACATCGGAAATTCTATCTGTAGACGTTTATGGTTAGATGTTGAAAGAGGCTCAAAAGACTGAGAAGTTTTCCAACCAGTATGGCAGTCAGAATTTAAAAAAATAATCATGAAGAAAACGTTGTTTGCAAATGCCACAGTCATTCTAATTAAAGGATAAATAGAATTTTAGTAATTCGGTGTGTTTATTACACGTCACACATACATTAAGGGATTTATCCCTTGAAATTACCTTAATCATTTTTCAGTTGTTTATAATCTGAAATAAAACATATAATAGGGCAAAAGTATTACGTTCCTATATATATATATATATATATATATATATATATATATATATATATATACATATATATATATATATATATATATATATATATATATATACACACATATATATATATATATATATATATATATATATATATACACACACATATATATATATATATATATATATATATATGAAATAAATATCAATGTTTCAACCCTGATATTAATCACAGTAGATCTGGAAGACGGTTCTTTTCAAATCTAAACACTCGTTTTATAAATCAATTTCTGATTCTAAGGCATCGCCGGACATTTTCAAGGTTTACAGGCCACTAATGAATGGCAGAGGCAAGGAATAGTGACATTTATTACCCTAGCAAGCAGGACGATGCCCTAAAGACCAACCATATATACATGTGATCAGCGTCCTTATCTCACAAGGCTAGTGATGTTGCAGCGACCAAAGGAACTAACGAGTTTGAGCGGAACTCGAACCCTAGCCTGGCTATCACCAGGCGATTTGGTGATAAGTGTTTCCCTTGCTTGTTTCGTGTGCCATTCTTAGTAACTTGATATCACAATTACTAAAAATGGGGTGTGCATAGATCGAGTTGTGTATCTGTGTTTATTGAGGAATCAGTCTTCCTCCAAAATATATAGTTTATATGAAATATGGCATTTTATTTATGGCAAAAATTACTGGCGTAAGGCATATATGTACTTATAGTGTGTGAAATTAATGAACAATATTACAAAATAACTCTTATAGAGATTCTAACTTGTTTGATTTATTTTGTATCAGATACCATTGTTTTTATCGCCAGTCTACAGAAAAAGATCATTCAGTCAATCGCAAATGTTTTAGGATTTAAACTTCTAGAGTTTTAAGGAATCATCCAATATATATTATGTAGCATAGTGTGGTGTAAATAAGAGTTAATCATACGAAATTTCTAGTCATAATAAAAGAATTTCTGTACAGCAGTTGATAGTTGTGTAGAGAAAAAGAATGGAGGTTTGGTCTCCGGAAAGAATATTGCAATGTATTTTTTGAAAAGAGAAACTGAGTAAGGAAAGGGCTTGTTTATACAAGTATACATAGATTCGATTGAAAAGAAAACTGATGGATGCACCAGTGAAAAGGGACTGGAGGTATGTCTGGTCATTTCATAACTAAAGTCAAAACAGAAAAGAAGGTACGTTCCGCTAGATAGGGAGGTATCAAAATCTCTCTATAGAAAAAAATCAAGACACTCTTCTAATGACAAAGAAGAAAAAAATGCTATATAACAAATATATGGAAATAGAAATGAATAAAACACCAGGTGGGAGGGATTTTATAAGTGCACGAAATTGCAGGATCTATCTATTCATATTATACTCTCTCTCTCTCTCTCTCTCTCTCTCTCTCTCTCTCTCTCTCTCTCTCTCTCTCTCTCTCTCTCTCTCTCTCTCTCTCTCTCTCTCTTTTACATACATACATTCATTTAAACATATTTGAGGTTTTTTATAATAGGAGGGAGTATACTTTTAAGAAAAAACTCAAACCTAAATTCAGATGAGACTAGATTACTACTTCAACGATGTTTTCCATATACTGTACCTGAATGCCCCAACTGAAGTCGCTCTCCACGAGCTTCTCCAAGGTGTTTAGAGTTGGGGAGAGTGTAGGCAGGGTGAGACTGGCAGTCAACATAGCGATGTACATTGTGACGGTGACATACATCGAAAATATGTAAATTCCTATGAAGATGCGCGTTGAACCGATTGGCAGCCACTTGATGCTTTGACTGTAAGAAAAGTGTATAGTGAAGAATGCCGTACGTTTGATCAGTTTTCAGAAGGATTTTATCTAGTTTTAGTCCGAGCTAGAGCTAATGATAAGTGTGGGGCAACCTTGTTTTTTGACATATACAATATTTTTTTTGTTTGTTTGTTTTTTTTTTTGTTTTTTTTTTTTTTTTTTTGTTTCTGGTCAATATTTAGGTGCAGATTCCAAATCCATCGAGTGCCAGTTTGGAAACCTTGAGGGTTTTCGTGCAGACGATAAATTCCAAGATGGCCGCCATAAAGTTAAATAATAAGAAGTGTTTTATTGTATTGTATCATACAGCACATGAAACACAGAAACATGCCACAATATGTATCACAGTCCCTAAAAATAAAAATTAAGGTTACTAATTAAACACAAATGAATTAATTATAGTTAATTAGTACTTATTAACATCCAAAATAGCCGCCGAAGGATTGAATTATTAACTGTATAGCGGTTTTTCTCATTTAATATATTTATATGGATACCTTAACTTTTATTAACTAATAAAAATTATTTGTTAATTGTAATGTGTTAATTGTTTTTTTTTTTTTCATTGTACAGGTAAGTTGGTACTATAGACAGGTAACTGGTATAGAGGTGACTGTTAGAGCACTGGGATAAAAGGAGATCAGCAGGCAGGCAGGGACATTATTGTTTTAGTGTATTCGAGGCACTGGGTAACTGATACCCCAAAACAAAGCAGATTATCCATTGCGTTGCTGTGTACAAGAGTACAGTGTCATATTACTGACCAGCTACATCTCTAAGAGATAATCTGATGGAACATGCAGTATCATTGTTCTTGAAAAACAATTGAAAAAAAAAGAGAAATTTGTAAGGTAAACATAATTACATTATTTTCAGTGGTAAGGTCATGTATTATTGGCACACATAATTTGTATTGCGTATCTGTGTATTTGGGAGAGAAGAGATAACAGCCGATAATTTATGGAACAAGGCCAAGAGGTAATAATGAAGGTAATAATAATAATCTAGTACTGCTTCAGCCTTGTCTTTTTTCGTTTTGGAACTTGTGGTATTTCCAACAGTTCATGGTACAAACTTCTTTCATGTGGCTATGGTCCAAATTGAGCACCACAAACCTTGAATGTAGATGAAAAAAATCTTTTGTTTGTTCACTTATTTCGTAATTCATCTTTTTGGGGGAAACTATATATATAGAGAATGACACTTTTTTCCATTTTAATGTTGTTATTGATATTGAACTATTCTATTTTTCCTGGTTTCCTTTCCTTACTGGGCTATTTTCCCTGTTGGGGCCCCGGGGCTTATAGCATCCTACTTTTCTAACTAGGGTTGTAGCTTAACAAATAATAATAATAATGATAATAATGATAATAATAATAATAATAATTGCACCCATTAACGCAACAGACATTTGCACAATTATATACAATCAATAAAAATTAGCAAATTCTCAATCTACCTTAGTTCACAAAACCACCGTAAAAAATGGAGATGTTTGCTCCATCATTAACCGGTGACAGTCCGGTAAACCGTAAGCACCAAAATTATTTCCGGAATCCCAATTCCCACCCAGGACCTGCCACTCGCAACATTTGCCTGTAAATACAGTACATCATCGCTTCCGTAGTTACCCAAGGTGAGAGGCAACTCCACGGTGGCCACTGTGACTCCACCCAAAAGGGAGCCGAAGTCATGATGTCAGTTACCAAGTTTTTAGGTCAGTGAGCGCCTGAAGCAGTTGTTGTGAACCAGCACGTGGTAATTTGACGTCAGACATCGGCTTCCTATTGAGCAGACCAGGACCCTCTAAGATCCCTGGAGTAGACCTTGTATCGCTTGGCCTTGTTTATGGAAGGCCTTTTCATTCAGTTATATTTAGACGTTTCGATCATATAGTGTCACTTTCAATGGTATATTCTTCAAATAACAAAAGAAAATATAAAACATGTGAAGTTTCATATGTACTTAAGCACAGAAAAGTTATGTAGAGATTTAGAATCAGTTCTGAACTGTTGATAATCATTTAGCATTGACTATCCAAAGTTATGCTAAAGTTCTCAAATCTGAAAAGGGCAAAACGCAATCTTTGTCAACACAGAATCACGCGGAAACTTAAGTTCATAGTAAAATTTTATTAAATTATAAGTGAATGTAAAACTAAAATTACATCATATATCATTAAATATGAATTAGTAATAGAAATGATCAAGATTTTAGCAATTTTAAAAAACAAAAGATCACTATACTTACTTGAAACAGGTGGCAAATGCCATAAAGGAAGATTTAGCTAAATTTGGTGGACGAAGAGCTGGTCTGTAGAGAGTTGCATATTTGCTGATAATGTAATATACAGGTCCAGCTATCAAAACTGTTAGCCCAAAAACTATCCATACCTAAAATAAAAAATAAATAAAAAGTAATAAAAGAATATTTTCTATGTGATTTGGCGTTTCGTGTGCGAAAGCTGATAAAAAACACGATGGTGTTTTAAGGAAATGTATAAAAATTTTAATGTATTTTATATTAGGGTTTTGAGTTATGATACGATAGCTCATTTCAGTCTTGAAGTTAATAATCAAGTTAGCATTCTAGCGAAGGATATATATCTATATCAATGAGAGAAATCAATTTTACTTAATTTTTCATAATACCGTAGACGTTGTTTTTAATATAAAATCTAGATTTAGGTTACTATTAGATGAATAGTCACTGGTGCCAAATAATATAGAATTAGAGTTTTGATAAATCGGGCTATAAAGAAGAGATATTTGTTATAACATCATTTGTCCCAGTGGTAGGATGAACTATAGATTATTATTGAAAGTTTTATTCCATATGTTCTTACATTCTGCATTTCCCTCAGAATATTTTTTTTTCTTTTCTTTTCTATAAGACCAGAATGTTTTTTTTTTCTTTTCTATTCTATAAGACCAAAGTCTTTCTAAGGAAAATGTTATTTTGCTTTGCAACAGTAACACATAATAAAAGGAATTGTGAGAAATACCAGTGAATTAAGTTTGACAAATCATAATGCTATTTTTTCTAAATCAAAATCATGTGTTTATTCTATTTCTACAAACCATAATGCCATGCAAGTCTTTAAGATAAAAGTCCTGAAGTCTGTGACTTTAAAGTTATCAATCATAAGAAACAAGTACAAAGCTCATTCTTACTTCCAAAATGAATATTTTAAAATTTTGTTTGGTCAATTTACAGGAAAAAAAAAATAGAATTATGGGAAATAGGTTCACTGGCTTTCTCACTAAGATAAGAGCTTACACTCCTTGATTTACAATTGCATTAACAGTGAGAAAAATATGGGAAACCTAAGCAAGCATAAATATTGGAAACCTAAACAAGCATAGAAATAAATAGATAGTAGATCTTTTAGCAGTAGTGGTGGCCAATCGTACAAATAATTTCTACAAACTAGCTCTCTAATACCAGTCCAAAATGTATAAAGCAGTGCAAATTCATTTAGAACTGTTATAACATATTGTTACTTACCTCTACCCTAAAAGGGCGAATGAGCGCAAAAGCCTGGTTGAGAAGCCTTGGCTTGGTAGTAGCAAATGTGATTGGTTCGATGTGGTAGCCAATGGTGCAGTCCACAACCTCTTCCCTATCTTGGGTGATTGCGATGTTCAAAGAAAAAATCTGCTTCCATCCTCTCAACTGATCCGATCACACCTATATTAAATATTAGATGAGATAAGAAAGGAGGACTTGGGGCTCTACTTGTTTATGGAAGAAAGGATCAATACATTAAACTCATATTACACTGGTAGAATTATCAATTCTCACTCACGAAACTCTTGATGGTACTTTTTTCATATACATTTAAGGAAGTTTTGAAAAATTGCCTGATCGAACATCCAGATAATAAGTAGTCTTATGGATAATCAGATTAGGTGAAACTTGGTTTTTCCACGTCCTACTGTAACGCCGCTCTCTCTCTCTCTCTCTCTCTCTCTCTCTCTCTCTCTCTCTCTCTCTCTCTCTCTCTCTCTCTCTCTCTCTCTCTCTCTCTCTAAATCTAATTTTTACAACACACGCATATATATACATATATATATATATATATATATATATATATATATATATATATATATATATATATATATATATATATATATATATATATATATATGTGTGTGTGTGTGTGTGTGTGTGTATGAAAAACTCACAGGAAAAATTAAATAGAAAATATAAATTTAAGTCCTGACTAATTTTGTGTCACTTCTTCAGAGGACTGATTTATTGATGTTTTACATTTCATATGGTACAGTGAGAGTACGAACATCCATACAAGCGTTTGCAGAACAATACTCCACTGCCTAACAAAGTAGCTGGGTTTATATTCTTAGATCTGTATATGGGTGAAGTTTTTTCATCATTAGGCAAATGTCAGCTTGGGTCATTTCGATTAACAAGTAAAGTTTAAGCTTTCCGATACAGTTTCTTTAGCCATGTCTATATAAATACATAAACCTGATCATACTTATGGTCATACAAGCATACCAATGCATATACATAAATGCACACACACCCATATACATGCTTGCACACATGATTAGCATGCATATACACATTTATGCCTATAAAACCCTATCAGCATAAACATAACATTACATACATATTTATGCACGTTTTGCATATCAATGCATATATATATATATATATATATATATATATATATATATATATATATATATATATATATATATATATACAATGTAAATTTATATAATATGTATATATATATATATATATATATATATATATATATGTATATATATATGTATATATATATATATATATATATATATATATATATATATATATATATATATATATATATATATACTAAGGAGTAGCAGCAAAGCATATACGTATATTTATAACTATACCTACATGGGGTTATTATCTAAGGGTAGGTCACAATTTTACCCATAAAGTAGTGAAACTTTCTGGGATTAATTGTTATGATAAGACGTGGAAGTGATTAAATTTTCAAAGTTCTAGGTCAAAGGTCAAGGTCAAGCAAAAGATCGACCGAATTGGCCCTGCGGCAAGCTGGTTTCGAGAAATAAGCTGCCATGGCGGATGTCTTCACTCTCAGGGGGATTTTCTAGTATCATGACTATCGGAAATATGTTTACCTGTGCCTTTTCATGTCGGTGGAGATTTCCGCAAATTTAGTAGTGTCAGCATATTAAGGGAGCAATAATACTTTCCTTACTTTTGAGACGCCAGATTAGTTTGGGGAGTCTCTTACTTTTCTTGGAACCCACCTGATGTGTCCTAGTTGTGCAAGTGCATGAACTTTATTTTTAATAAATGTATGGAAAATTCCACTGTCTCATTTATGACTGCAGGCATGGAACATATATAGGCATATGAATGTGATATTTTCGTTACTAACACATGAAACCTATACATTTGAATATAAAGCTACTAAACTAATTTTATTTCGAATTAACCTCTGTAATAAATACATCAAAGAGAAATATTTTTCTATGAAAATAACTTTTGGTCAGGCCAGGAGCTGTATCACTACCTTTGAGTCAATATCTATGAGTTCTAATAATCCCAAACAGTAGACTCTACAATTGGGCTATCAAGAGAATTACTTTTAGTGGATCACTGGTACACCCTACTGTTCTTCATTCCCACCGTTATCCCTACAATAAAGGGTCGGTTGCCTGGTGTGCCCTCTCCAATGCCTTCTATCATGGGCATCCTATTCCACCAAACCTCATCTCGCCATCATCACCCTTCACCTTATTTTGCCATCTAATTCTCTCCTTCTCTTCTGATCTTCTCCCCATAATAGGTTCCTCCTAAGGCCTCCTCACTCTCTCCCCACCATCTATCCTGAAAACGTGCCCACACCATCTCAGTCGTGACACGATTATGATATTTGTAATCTTTACTAGGTCTGCCATTAATTTTCATCATTTTCCAATCTTTTAAGCTGTTGATGTTCCCATAAACCACATCAGCATTCTCATTTCTTCCTCTTTTCGTCTTAGGATCCAAGTTTCTGATCACTGCATTAACACTGCTCTTATTAATGTGCTTTATATCTTAACTGTCAGCTTGGAATGATAGGACTAAAAAATATACTCTCAAATCATGGAAAGAAGAGAAGCAGTTTTCACACAAAATTATCATTTCCCTTTGAGGTTTTCATTCACGAGGTTGAGTTCATTCAAAATTAGATTCCCTTGATGTCTTAATATCTGAAAATTAACACACATGCACACGTGCACACACACTCGTATATATATATATATATATATATATATATATATATATATATATATATATATATATATATATATATGTGGGTGTGTGTGTGTATATATGTACATATATAAATATATATACATACATATATATGTATACTGTATATATAGTATATAGAATAAACCGAATGTTTATCTTCGAATAAACAGGCAAAGACGGATCATTGTTGTGATTGGCATATCTGAACCCACCACTTTTATCAGGAAAATTATGTTTGGTGATTTATATTCATATATATATATATATATATATATATATATATATATATATATATATATGTATGTATATATACATATATAAATATATGTATATATATAAATATAAACTTATATTTATATATATATATATATATATATATATGTATATATATGTGTGTGTGAGTGTGTGTATTTAAAGCTGTTTTTCTAATAATCTTATGTTAGAACATTTGAAATCTATACGGGAAGTACAGCTATCCTAAACTTACATGAAATAGTGAGAAAATTCCAGTTGAGGAAGGAGTTGGATAGGGAGGCTCCATCTCTCCTAAATTATTTTTAGTATAGTCTAGAACACGTTTTAAAGAATTTAGATTTAGAAAATATAGGAATTAATGTTAATTGGGAATACCTTGATAACTTAAGATTTGCAGGTGATTTAGTTGCGTTTAGTAAATCATGTAAAAGCATGGGATGGAGAGCATTTGGTAAAAGAAATGGTATGATAATTAATATGCCTCTTTCTCTAAAGAGAAAAGTATTGAATCAGATGGTTCTACCAGTATTAACTTATGTATCAGAAACTTAGGACCTTACTAAAGCCTTAGAACATAAGCTAGTTAGAAGTCAAAGAACTAGGAAAATAATGATGATGAGAATAACACTAAGAAAAAGAAAAAGGGCAGAACAATGGATACGAGAGCGAAATAAAGACGAGGATATTCTATCAGCATGCAAAAAAAATAAACATATTCAGGAAACATAATAAGAATGACAGACAATAGATGGACATTAAGATTAACATAATGAGTCCCTAGACATTGTAAAAGAAGCAGAGGAAGGAGAAGATGGATTGACGAACAAAGAAAGACCATAAACAGACGCAAGTGGAAGGACATGTCTTTGGCCTTAGTTCTGCAGTGGACTGGTAACGGCTGATGATGATAACATATGGGTATACCGTAATATGAGTTTTTCTCGCTCTTTCGATTCTGAACCATTCTAAAATAGATTTATTTTCCTACTAAAACTTGTTGAGAGTTTGCAAAAGTTCAATAGTACTGGATGGACCAGACTAAAATTTATATATCTATTAACTATAACAATATACCTTCATCCAATATTTTATTAACTTACTCGAAAAGACCGTCCGTCGTCGAGAACAGTAACCTAACGTAACCTAATCTAACCTAACCTAGATAAATTGTCAATGACATGCACGTTAGCGTTCAGGCAAATCTTATTTCACTTACCAGTATAGCTCCCATTGTCCAATTTGTGTCCCCATTGTCCGTCTTTGGGCTCGGTGAATTTGTAAGTGAAATTAAGAGAGAGTGACATCTCATGCAGCATAGTGTTGTCGACGCATTTCCCGGTTGGAATCAAGATGTCATCACTCACTTTGTGGTAACAACTGAATGGTTCGTACACTAAGGTCACAGCTCGGAATAAATGGCCGTTGAAAGTCTGGGGAAATTGGTAGATCTATTATTTTGTGTGATGTGTAAGAGAGAGAGAGAGAGAGAGAGAGAGAGAGAGAGAGAGAGAGAGAGAGAGAGAGAGAGAGAGAGAGAGAGAGAGAGAGAGAGCCCAAGTGTAGCTTCGAATCTATTTCCTAAATATAAGTGCAAAATGTTACAGAATACTTGGTTTTAGAAAAAGAAATTAAGTCTTATTACTTTGTACAGTTCATTGGGGAACATTATGTCTGGTAATTTTAGGATTTTACATATGAAATTACAATGTAGATTTTATGTTCAATGTACATAATTATTAAAAAAACATATCAAATTACTGGATCATTGTTCCAGGAGAAAAGCGATTTAATCGATTGTAATTTCGAAGAAGAATATAATCTATACAAAAAAAAAAAAAAAAAAAAAAACTGTTGACAAAAAATTTGAAAGCTCGAGGGCTGCTCTGTTACACATCGGTGATTGGATTCTTACCTGGAAAAGATCTGGATAAAAAGGCTCCGAGAAAAGGAACCCTTTTTCACTCTTCCAATGGGCTATATAGTTGACGAGAGGATTTCCATCATTACAGTAAGGACAGGTTTGGAAGAAAACGAAGTCCAGCTTTGGTGACTCCCAATTCAGTGAAACGTTCCCTTCCTTGGATGCTTCAGACATAACCACCAAGTTGTAACTTTGTCCTTAGAAAATTACCCAAGTAGAGAACAGTAAGAACTAAGATCTGTTAAGAATGATTTGTGTAACATTTCAGCTTTGATTAACCTCCATTTATTATTCCCCTTAAATAACTTCCTCTATTGTTCTTTTTCTATTTGACATTGTATTGACTCTAGATTTTGCTTATTGACGACTGGGTGCTCATGAATTAGATATTGCTGATGTCTGAATTAATATTAGCCATATATGTAAAACAGCTTACCTATCACCGGATGGGCTGTCAGTAATTCGGTCGTTACTATATTGCCAGGAAAAACGAGCATATATTTTGTAGCGCCTTTTAACCAGGATCCTCGTTGGACTTTATTAAAAGCCTCTCCTACAACCTGTGTTGAAGAAGAGACAGAACAGATATGTGTCTCAAAAGTAATTTGGCAAAAAAAAAAACACACACACACCTAGAATTTGAGATGAGCTGCATGTAATGAAAGAAATGTTGTTGAGGAAAAGATTTGACGAGGGGAGATACAATGTCCTGGACCTACTTCCAGTCATGTTTTGAGTTTTATTAGGGTTTAACTCATCCTCCGTAATTTACATCATACACTGATTTTAGCTAGATTTTTTAAGGTCTACATTTAGGATATAGAATGAATTCATTGAGATTAGCATCATCTGCATAAGCAACATGTTTTCTTTGAAGGGTAGTCATGGTATAAAAAGTAAATTGTCAAGGAGGAACCCAATATATTGCATTCCCGTAGTCACAATGATGTCCACCAATAACTACCCATTGCAATCTATTCGATACAATATCAATAATAGTACTAGAAGAATTATTTCTCCACTCCTATCTGTTTACGTTTTAAAACAAGAGCCTCATTATTAACACGTTCAAAACTAGCATTCACATGAACTACATGACCCCAATCAAGGGATTTTTGCACAAGACTGAAGTTTCAAGACTGAAGATTCAAGACCCTTGTGAAAATTAAAC
This sequence comes from Palaemon carinicauda, assembly GCF_036898095.1. NCBI lineage: Eukaryota > Metazoa > Arthropoda > Malacostraca > Decapoda > Palaemonidae > Palaemon > Palaemon carinicauda. The sequence goes on from NC_090740.1 coordinate 41,327,753, forward strand.
TATAGAATAAGGAACAAACCATTATTTTTGCCAACAGTAAAAGTCAACCGAAGTTAACCCACCTATTCTTTCTGAATTGTAATAGTCACTGTGAATTATAAAAACAAACAAAGACTGCCGAAGTGAACGCGCTTTGAGTGTCATGTATAGAAGGTTACGATTGTGGGGAAGAATATGTAGTTCCATTTTCTTCAATTTCTTGCCTTTACGTATGTTACATATGTTTCGGCAATCCATATTTATTCTTCTTCGTTCGCTTTACACCCCTTATCTATTAATCGTACTTAACTTTGATTCACCCAATCCTCTTCTACTAAATATAATCTTATGAGCTTATGTAATGCCTTTCTGAGGACCGAGGCAATTTCAATGCCTTCTAAACAGATTATTCCTATTTTTATCTTTCCTCTGTAAATAAGTTTTCAAACTCTCTTTATAAAAGTCATTTGAATTTCTAGCATCTATCAGTATCTGGGATGTTCAAGAGGCTTATGGCTCGTCCTTGAAATATCATGTGATTCGTGTTACTACGTTTTCCCATAAAGAATTGCGTTATAGATTAAGAATGTAAATTATATTCTTTATTTCATCTAAAAAGCTCTAAAAGTGTTATGTAGGATATTCGTCCTAGTTTGGAGTATTTCCTCCAAGGTGGTCGGTGTGCCTAGTCTCGCCTCGTCTGTAGAATATTTTTCATTTTAACCATATGATAGTTTATCGCTCCTTTGCATCCGTATTATTTACATAATTATTTATTTATGTCAATAGGACAATTCCTTCTTCTCTCAGGTTACCTTACAACAAACTGCAAGTTGCTTCTTCCCATGTGCAGTTTAGTTACACTCAGATTAGTATCTTCAATCACCGTTTCTTTCCTTCTAATTCCAAGTTTTGGCCTCTTATGTTGCTTTTTTTACATGACTCATGCTACTTCCTTTGTTTAAGAAGCAGGGTATCACTTCCTCTGCGGTTAAACCTAACCGAATTTCCTTTTTTCTCCTTGCTTGTCTCATTAATAATTGATCCTTACAAAGATCATAGATATATATATATATATATATATATATATATATATATATATATATATATATATATGTGTGTGTGTGTGTGTGTGTGTATGTATATGCATGTCTGTGTGTATACAGATGTATCTGTATCTGGGTATGTGTACAAAAGCATGCAGTGTATGTGTCAATGTGTGGACATGAATACATGTTCTAATACAAAATTAAAAAACAAAGAAAATATAGAGGATTTACAGTAGAATATGAAAGGAAGAAAACAAAGATGACTTTTTTTATACAATATTCTATAATTTTTAAATCATGGTGGATCTTTTCATGAGCCAAATAGTAAAACTTTATTTACAGTCATAAATGCTGCAGAGGCTGTGCAATGAGTGGTTGTGGTGTTGTTGCCAGTGATTTAGCCTTCTGGAGTTTAAGATACTTCCAGAAGCCTCAAATCACTTCCAGATCTTTGCCCAGACAGTCTCTATTATGTTTACAATTCTCCCAGAAGGCTAAAATAATTTGATACACCTTGACACTAGTTCAAAATCATTTACACTGTTCTGTCAACGGTTATCTCTTATTAAAAATAAACAAAGACCGGAAACCTAAAGGCTACTAAGGAAATAATAATGAGTGAAATGAAGAATCTTGGTTCAATGTGTAATGAAGATTAGTACATCTACTATATATAGATTAGTACCTTTAAATCTGCAAAAA
>NC_090740.1:41334482-41339482 GCF_036898095.1 Palaemon carinicauda
ATTAGATTTTCACACCCTTTTGAGTGTATATTGTGTTCCTATATAATAATCAAACCTATATATATTTCTATTGTAACTTTCTCGATGTCAATTCAATTTCACAATAACCAACTTGTATTGTTTTAGGTTTTATAGACGTATCATTTGTCACTCAAATATTAGTGGATAATCCCTCTTACCTGTAAAAATAGAAAATATTTTGAAGGTCCTGGAAAATATTTGCCTATTGAAGAGAAATGTACATTAACATGGGTTTTGAAATTCTCAGTAAGCCAAACCATTCTAAAGTTTAAAAAAAGTTAGAGGTATTTCAGAACACTTACATTAATGTAATGTCATGTTAGCTAAGGCCCCGTCGACACAGGCGAGCTTTGCTCTACAAACTTTGCTCAGTGTGACGTCAGAAATGGAGAAACCGAATGCAAAGATTTGTAAGGGTTCCCTACACTATTAGAAATTTTCATTTAAAAACGGTAAATGCCTGGAAACATTTATTCCAGTTTTTTTTTTTTACCGCTTAAAAACGGATATATTGACGTAATACGCTCGCCAACCCGTAAAAATATAATAAAAAAGTAGGGTAAGAATTACGGTCGCCTGTATTTTACTGAAATACGGCTGAGAACAGAGTATTTTTACAGGGGATTTCCGATTATAATTACGGTTTTTTTTTACAGTTTAATGTTTAGCGAAGTATCGAGGCTTTGCCTGGCAGGGCATTTCCCTGATAGCAATGCGTCTGCTAAACGGATAAAGACGTTACCCACTAAAGTATTTCTGTAAAGAGCAATTACACATAAAATCTTCAAAAATTGTTATCTAGATAAAAAAGGAAAACTAGACCAGTGTTTCTCGATATTTTAGCCTTCACAATAAATACGTTAGAATAATATGACTTTTATGAGAACTATCTAAAAATCCAAATATAGTAACATCCTTCATTGTAATGTTACAGAGATTTGCCACACTGTCTGTATATTGACAGCTTACTAACAGTTGACAAGCCAAGTGACGAGAAGATTCCTTAAAGGTTCTTTACAGCTTCTTAATTTCATTTCATAATAATTTTATGCTAATTAATGCAGTATGTATACTAATAATTGCATTGTTTGAAAACAATGAACAGGTTCCTCCATAATCAGCAGCTATCTTTTGCTTATACTCTTTTTTCCAAGATATGTCGGTGGTTTAGGCTAGATAATATATATATATATGTATATATATATATATATATATATATATATGTATATATGTATATGTGTGTGGATATATATGTATATATATGTATATATATGTATATATATACAATTTTATATATACATATATATAATTATATATATAAATATATATAAATACATATATATATATATATATATATATGAATATACATATATACATAAATATATATATATATATATATATATATATATATATATATAGATAGATAGATAGATAGATAGATAGATAGATAGATAGATAGATAAATATATATAAATTTATATGTATATTTATATCTATATATATATAATTATATATATATATATGTATATGTATATATATATATATATATATATATATATATGTGTGTGTGTGTGTGTGTGTGTGTGTGTGTGTGTATTAGATACTAAAGCACTTGGGGCATCAACTATGTACTGGCAACATTCTTCTTGTTTTCTATATCTTTTCTTTTCTCCGGGATAGAGTTTTGAAGGGAAGGGTGGATTTTGTTACTATACCGTCTTTTAAGATTTTCAGTGATCAATCTATTCTAGAGAAGTATTTTAATATTTCATTCTACCCTGTTTCGAGTATTGTTCTCCTGTCTAATCTTCAGCTGCTGACTCTTATCTTAATTTGTTGGAAAAGAACTTGCAGTCCGATAAATTTCTTATTCCTGATTTTGATGTTAATCCTTGGCACTGTAGTTCAGTTCGTTCTTTATGCATATTGCATAAGATTTCTCATAACTCTGACTATCCCTATTAGTATTCATTTTTTTCCCAGACTGTACCATACTGTACGTAGTTCTAGGAATACAATTAATCTAAAATAATCATGTGTTCTCTATTATAAGGTTTAACACAACACAGTATTCTAGAAGTTTTATTCCAGCTGTGCACAGATTTTAAAGTGATCTTCCTAAGGGGGCACAATCGGTGGAACTTCAGAAGTTCAAACTTGCAGCGAATGCTTTTATGTTGGCCAGAATGACGTCTCTTTTTATGATTCATTTGGGAAAGATCTATTTCAATATTGTTGCTGCTCTAAATATTTTACTTTAATTTTCATCATTTCTTATATAGTTGATTTATTTCCTTATTTCCTTTCCTCACTGGGCTATTTTTCCCTTTTGGAACCCTTGGACTTCTAGAACACTGCTTTTCTAACTAGGGTTGTAGCTTAGCTAATAATAATAATGATGATAATAATAATAATAATAATAATAATAATAATAATAATAATAATAATAAGAATAAGAATAAGAATAAGAATAATAATAATAATAATAATAATAATAATAATAATAATAATAATAATAATAATAATAATAATAATAATAATAATAATAATAATGATTAATGGTACCCTTGATAAACAAATGGATTCAATAAAAATTTTAAAAGAAATTCAAACACTCTACTATAACATAATATATATCTTATAAACCACAGTCGTAAAGGATTCAAGAAAATAGGCTCTCCAATGACCAAGTTGATTGACAAGAGTGTTCGATAACTAAGATCTAATAATGAAAGCATACTGCCAGGTGTGTCATAAACAAACTTGATAGAAATTTTGTCACTTGAGCGCCATCAAGACATAACACGCAAATAGCTTTTGTCAAATATTTTTCTGTCTGTTTTGTTACTAAATATTCAACACATTTCCTTTAAGATATTTGAGTTGCTTGCTTTTTTACGTTGTTAATGAGATTTCTTTATACACTCCGTTGAAGGTGAATATCTTTGGGTTATTTTGGTTAATACGTTTCTTTTGATTAATTAGAGAAATCCTATTAATTTAAACTTTTCTACTTGTTTATTTTCTCACATATCTTTATATACAAATATGCTTGTCCTTATAATATAATTGTCTAAATTACAAATGTACCACTTTTAAAAAGAAGCTTTTTCTCTTTACGTCGATAGCACAGAATGGCAGAAAATTACGTCAGAGTACAAAAGAATTTTTTCCAGGCTCTCACTATCCAACCAACGTCAATTGGACTGCAGCATAAATGCGTACGACTGATCTGCCAGAAAGAAAAGCAAAGTTTACCAAGCAGAGCTCGGCCTTGAAGACAGGTTCTAAGAAGAGTTTAAATCTGGTTAGGCTAGTTTAGGAGGTACAGTTGGCTTCACTAATTGTGGCATACTTCACTGGAAACTATAGTGACGTCTGACAGCTGTTATCAAAAGAGAAACTTCTGGCAACGATCCCTGTAAAACAAAGTCGCTGATGTATGAAAACGTGATCAAATGCATTCTTATTGAATTTACAAAATGTATCGAAAAATATTGTAATTAGTTCAACAGTGCTTTGTCAAATTAATAGGAATGGTTTTGAGCACATGTTTACAATCTCAGCGATATTGTTTTACTGGCAGCGTTGGCAGCAGGTTTCTTTTTTGATAATACAGAGTTATCTGCTACAATGTGTAGCTGTCAGACGTCTCCTTAGCATCCCCTGAAGTGAACCGGAATTAGTGCAGCCAACTGTACAATACAAGATGTACCCAGCTAGTACACTCGTGCGTTGTCTTATTTTCTGTACCATTTCTCTTTTCTGTATATAAACTTATTTACTTAAGAACCAATTATGAAATTCATTACACGTGTGTTTATTTTTGAGACTTTGGAAAAATATTTTGAACTACCTCAAAGTTTAAAACTAGCATTAATCAATTTACAGTGATAATCATAATTACATCTCAGAGCTCCTCCTGAAATTAAATAAAGGGGTTTTATTCAGCCAATAATTTTAGCTTCTCCCACTCATATATAAAACTGCTTACCTAGATTAAATCCGTTGTTTAGCTTCATTTTAGATGGGACGTTAGCAGCGTAAATGCCGAGGTTCAAGGCTGTGGTCAATGCAAAGACCCAGCCAAATACAGAGGAAATCAGCATTTCTTATAGACGTGGGGATGATTGAGTAACAGTCTTGAAAAGAAAGAAAATTAATATTTTAAGACTCTCTCTCTCTCTCTCTCTCTCTCTCTCTCTCTCTCTCTCTCTCTCTCTCTCTCTCTTTCTCTCTCTCTCTCTCTCTCTCTCTCTCTCTCTCTCTCTCTCTCTCTCTCTCTCTCTCTCTCTCTCTCTCTCTCAGTGAACGAGTGACTTCATGAGTATTCAACAGTATCTGTAGTAAGTCATTGTTGTCTCGGGGGATAATGAACCATATCCCGGGTCTAAATGGCAGCTATCATATGGCTATAAACTATGCCCTTTTGGAGGGAATTCTCATCAAATGGTGGATGAAACTCTATCCGATAGCAACTACAGTATCTACTGCTATTGCTATTTTATAATGGCAGAAATATAAGAGAGCATCATCGCTATTTTACTAAATGACCAGAAGCATACCAAGTATTTTTGGAATAAAATCTTTGAAATCTAAAGTAATATTCTATCTTGTGAAGTTGAATATATGTGGGTGTTCTATGCATATGCCGAAGGAAAATATATAAAAATATTTTCTTTGATAGGAGGAAACTGAACATTTTTTATTTGAAAATAACAAAAAGAGGGTAGTTATAAGAATTACAAATATGTTTGTCTCTAGTGTAGGGAATGGGCATAGTGTAAGGAAAAAGTTAGCTACTGGGGTAACAGGGGGATTTTTGGTGCACCTGAAAGGGCGAAAGTATGCTAAATATAGAAATCTGTTATTAAACCAGCATGTGGCAAGACGAGCTGGACATAACTGACTTTATTCAAACGAGATAACAAACTTATATACAGACGGTTGAGGGTAACAATGGCATAAAACTTAAAATA
>NC_090740.1:41346982-41356982 GCF_036898095.1 Palaemon carinicauda
GGTATACTCGTGTCTTGTGGATTCTTTAAATATTCTAGTTTTCCAAAACTTTATGGTTAATGTAATTATTACCTATGAAGTCTCCCTTTCTTATTTACTAGATTGTTGGCTTCTTCTTGACTATTTCTATTTTTAATGCATATAATTTATACTTTCAGATCTCTGCATAAATTCCAGTGAACCTTGATTTATGAATCCTTTGAATAATACATAAAATATGCCATTTACAGAATACGGAGGGTTTAGAAATATTTTCTATACTTCAGATCACATCCCTCAATCCAGTGTTTGATTAGCATACCTTTGCTTGATGAAAGAGCACTTCATATGAGTAATGTATGGCTGCTTACTGAAAAGTAGGCTTTCATATATTTTGATACAGTCTGTAGCAAATAATTCTATGTATTTGAAACTTCTCACAATACGATTATTTATACACCATCCCTCTATAACAGTTTTTTTTTTCTTTATGATTGGTGGTTCTACTACTTCCACAAGGTTTGCTGAACTGCACAGTTGGTTGTCCATGTAATTTTGCTCATCCTTAAATTACATTCTATTAATTTTTCCAGTAATATAGTAGATCTAGATCTAAGTGTAAGAGTTAAGGGGGATGTCTGAGTTTATTGACTCAATTAACTGTTGTGGCATACTAAAGGACATTTTAGTATGTCAATATATTTTCTGTATCTCCAGAAAAACCAAAAAGGGATAATCAACTCTGCTGGTTACCTCAATATAACAGGGTTACTATATAGATGTCAGAATTTAATGGTACAAAACATATAAAAATAATTATCACAGATTTCAGAGCATTTTATTCAAATTGTCGCTATCGCAATCCCAGATTAGAATCAACTTTAGTTTTTCCACTCATGTAGAGTAGTAGACATGTTTTCCCATGTTTATCTGTAACCACTTAATGACGATGGTGTAGAGAAAAAAAAACAAAGTTAATTACTAATTTCATATTTTTACTCCTGGATCAAGGTCAAATATCCCCTACATAGAAAATGCCTTTATTGAATTCTTTTCAGAAACATGCGCAGAACAATCATTAGCAGTTTGGTAAACCCCATGAAACACATTGTACTAATTACCTCTATCTTACAAGCACCCTCTTGCTTCTAAGCTATCAAGAACATTCCATTCTAATAACTCATGCTCACTATCTATCTAACACTTTCTAGTTCTTTCTTTCCTTCTTTCTGTGATCATTCCGATACTTTACTCTCGTCTCGAGCTTGTCGTACTCCATTTCTCTCTACATGACCAAATCCATTTCAAAACAATTTTCTCGGTGGCTAATTTTCGAAATTCGTCCGCAGTTCTCACCTTTTCACTCCTCACATTACATACAATATACTACACTAGTAATTAATTTCCACAGCCTTAACCGTTTCTATTTTAATTTACATTTATATCTACACTTCAGTACTATAAAGAATTAGCTAAATAATCCATTCATTTGACTCGATAGAACAGTTCCATTCAAAATATTTACAAGTAAATATTTTCAATAATTCTGTGACTAATGATTATTTCTTCCTACCAACATATTTCATGACTACCTTTCATGAGTTAAAGGCTTCCAGTCTTCCACTATTCTTAGAAAAAAGTATTGCTTTATCTTTCTAAATTTTCTTTCCCATCATAACCAGACTATTACTCACATGCAATTTTACTTCATGCTTATGAAAACTCTTTTACAGTAGTTTTTATCTCTTTGTCCCTAATCGACAGTGTATTCTCAGCAGAAATCAACCATCTTACATTCCATTCTCGACCTATTCATTATTACATAACTTTTATATCTATCAAAAACTATTTAAAGATAAAGAAAACTCCATAATCAATCTGAAAAGGTTGTCTTTAACCTCATACATTGTTAGTACCTACTATATTGCTTTTCTATCTATCACTCTATAAGTTTTTGCTAAGTCTATGCATTGATTCCTTATTCAATAGTCTATCATACACCTTCTATGCTATACTAAGCAATGTTATGCTTTTACAGCCATTATAGTCCATCTATCATATATAACTTTATATAAAGGAAATATTATTGCTCTCACTCATCCATGTGAAGCAATCCCTCATCCAGAAATATTTTGTAAACAATGATCAGCCTTTAGTTATACTTACTACAGTTCCATTCTAAGAAACTCTTAATTTTTTTCTACATGCTTCAACCATACATACATAAGTAATCTTAAATACACTCTAACATTTTCCTTTTATGCATCATTCTGTCCTTCCTCTCGCCTATTCTTTATTTCAACAAATCCTCAAAATGCTTATTTCATTGATCTGGAAATACATTCTCTTCACACAGACCTATTCTATCAGTTATTTTATTATTTTTTCTCAATCATCTTATTCATTTTAAGAGAATTTTTCCTTAAAGTGTTAGTATATGTTTGCCGCTATATTTTTGTTAGCTGCTCTCTTTTTCTATGTCTCTTAGTTACTGTGTGTCTCTACATAATTTACTCTCTTTTCGTACAGCTGACAGGCATTCCATAACATATAGATCAAGTTCAACATGATCATAATTGTTATGTAGTATGTATAATTTGTATTGTAATACCATAAGCACTACTAGCATTGAAAAGTAATATTGCATCGTGTTTCGATTTTAACTATAAGTGTTGTAACGTATGTTATAAAGTACTGAATCCTGTATAAGTTGCCTCAAAGATCGAATATGATTCTTCATCTTATATGGTGATGCTCATTTTTATCTTTTTCATTGCTTATATGTTTACGTGACGCCCGTCAGAGCAGAAGCGTCCTCAAGCTTGCCACCAGCACTCCCAGTAATGTAGCTTATAATTAAGAAGAAGAAGGAGAAGAAGAAGAAGAAGAAGAAGAAGAAGAAGAAGAAGAAGAAGAAGAAGAAGAAGAAGAAGAAGAAGAAGGAGAAGAAGAAGAAGCCTATATTACATCAAATTTTCATATAGTTCCATTGATAATTATTGTTAAAAAAACAAACAAACAAGGAAGTTTACACAAGGACAGAACATACTTAGGAGAGGTGATAAAAGGAATAAAATCCAGATTGGGTAACTCCTGATCATTACAAAAGAGTAACACTAGAAATTTAAACTTGAAAATTCCTGATGCCATCCTTGATTATGAAATACAATATAGCTTTTTATATGGCAAAGGTACGTATGCCTACACACACACACACACACACAGACACACACACACACACACACACATATATATATATATATATATATATATATATATGTGTGTGTGTGTGTATGGATATATATATATATATATATATATATATATATCCATACACACACACACATATATATATATATATATATATATATATATATATATAAATATGTATATATATATATATATATATATATATATATATATATATAAATATATATATATATATATTTATATATATATATATATATATATATATATATATATCCATACACACACACACACACATATATATATATATATATATATATATATATATATATATATATTCAATTAAATTAAAGTATGAAGGTAATCAGGAATGGAGCATAAAACTATTGAATCTTTTTAAATAAACTATTGCCAATTATATCGCGTGTATGAGGAGTAAATTAAAGGGTAAGTATTTTAGCTTACGTACGAAAATTGGCAAATAAATTCGTGTAGGTGATAGATGTCAAAGTATATTGACAGGATTTAAGAATTGAAGAAAACAGCTTGATGAAATGAATGTATAATTCTGCAGTGTGATGAAGAAAAAGAAGTAAGAAATTATCATAGAATACGTTGAGGGATTCGATCCTATATCGATATGTCCTGTACAGATAGTTCAATCCACGATTCATTTGTTAAAGTATTTAAACAATAATGGTCGTTGTGAAGGTTTTCTTTACAGCCATCCATAGTTTCGAAAACACCTTCATGTTGACAAGAATATCATTTCGTTACTCCCTATTACGATTAAAACTGAAATACATTGGAAACCTGTATATGAAATTAAATAAAGAATGTCTCCTTTACCACGCAGAACTTGTAACATTTGTAAGGAGTAAAAGAAAAGATTTAAGCTCATATGTACATGCATTTGTCGAAGTGTTTTATATATGCTTACTACTGATGAAGTAGATTCACTCTCACTTTCTTAACAGGATGTTGAAAGTGTATTTGTTTCCAACCTACTGTGTAAATGATCTATTAAATATATTGTGCACATTCATCAGATGCAAAAGAATGCTAGGTCATACTCTGAACATTTAAACTTTTAAATTCCTTATAATTTTGCATACGATATCAATCTAGATCACTTGAAAAACTAATTAGGAAATTAAAAGAATATTTTTGGTTCTTACGGGAGCCTCGAATCCTATAAGGATATGGTACAATGGTTAAAGTTAGAAGAATTTCTCCTCGATTTGGGATGTGATATTTTTTTCCTTTCAGTTTCAAATTATGAATATACTATGTAAAAACAATCAATCTATGATGAAATACTATTTTAAGTTAAGGGAAATTAATTAGTTTCTAAGGAGTAAGATAATTTTAATTGCCATAACCCTTATCAACACCTACCTACCTGATTTTGGGAATACGCAGTGGTTCGTTTTCATGGATAAGTTACCCCGGAGATTTCTAGTTCTTGAATTATGTACAGATTACTTGACCAGTAGCGTAGTCGCCTCGAAAGACGGTCGCTGACTGAGAGGCGATGCATTGTTAAGATCTATAAAATCTTGGAATGGTCAGACTTCGTTGGACTTGCGAGAGACTCATTAGCTGCGCATGACGACCGATTCTGAGCACAGGCTTTGACCTGAAACAAGTTATGTTGTGCCGTCGGAATTGTAACTTAGCTGCGGGTGTACTGATGGCGTTGTTTGAGGCATGGTCATGTCTAAAAGCCTTGATAAACTTGTGATCCCTATTTGCAAAATATTTCCTAGTCGACTTTAAATTTGAAACTTAATTCTCTCTCTCTCTCTCTCTCTCTCTCTCTCTCTCTCTCTCTCTCTCTCTCTCTCTCTCTCTCTCTCTCTCTCTCTCTCTCTCTCTCGAAAACACACATACGCATTAATAATTTCATCCATGATAATTTACAAAAATATATAGGCATCTATTCACTCGGAAAGGCTAATTGTATTAAAACCAGATAAAATAAATTTACTTTTACATTTGGATTAGCGGGTCTCATTACATGTATTACCCAAAATATGTCTTATGGACAACATTTTACCCATTTCCTTCCATACCCATGGTAATAACTCCAGCATGCATCACTCGCAGTTTCTTTACGAAAGATTTATTTTTCATGCTTACACTACAAAAAATTAAATCTCAAAATATTTTCACATTCATGCTTTGTTCTTTTATTAATTGTTATTCTGAAGAATTTATTTTCGAGTGGTGATTTACGTAGCCTCTATAAATAAGTATTTTCATGAACTTGCAACATAGGATAAATCCTTTACTTTCCTCTCCTTCATCGGTTTTACGTAGATTGCAGAGCTAAGTACTTATGAAGAACTATACGACCTGCTCATCTTCCAGACTCAAGTCAGAGGTAGGAGTCTAGCGTTTGGTCTTGATTGATTTATTTACCGACAAGGAATAAGTGTTTTTTATTATCATTTCAAGAAACTTTCACGGTACTTTCTCGCAAAGTCAGTACATTTTATCCTATTTATCTTCATTCTGGTAATTAAATCATTGATAACTATAGTTGCCGCAAAGATTCCGGGCTAAATAAGCCCCACCCATGATGACGTCATAGCCATCATGTTGTCTCCTGCTGCTAACGTAGGAGACAACGTGATTGGGTATGCAACATCAGGGGTGGGGCTTATTTCACCCAGGAATCTTTGCGGCGACTATAGTGAAACCTATGTTCCAGATTTCCTTCACAATTTTTTATGTGGTCAGCAGCAAAGAATTGAGCAGTGTCCTGTGACCTTTGCTGCTGCCAGTCTTCCCTTGGCAGTACATAGAAAGCATGGTACACAGATGATGCGTTTTTTTTTTTTTTTTTTTTTTTTTTTCAAAATGTAAAATGAAGTTGATGTTGCCTTCAACAGGGATTTGAAAGTCATTAGATAAAAAGAACATATCACGCACTTTTCCAGTTAGGTGAAATTTTTCATGCTCGCACTAAATGGTTTACTTTGTATATGCAAGTCACGTTAGTTATCCCATGTCAATATTAGCATATTCCCTTATTGAATTACTCATATCAATGTCATATCAATGAAAAAACAAGTGTGAAACAAACGTTTTCTTATTTATTACAAGAAACTTTTGGCGAAATACAAATGACATCTTAAACTTTTTTTTTTTGTTTTCGCTTAGAATACTGATCACTGAAAATCTGTGCGCCCCTTTTACCCAGTGACAATGACAGGTTTGCATGTGTCCCGCTGGAGACAAATATCGAAGCAGCACTTTTGTCCGAACCCGCAAACGAAGTCCGAATTGCAGGCTGTGGCTGCGGTCTGTTCACAATTCGAGTGGGTGAACAAGACGGTCTCACTGACGGACATTGCCCAGGACGGTCAACTGAAAAGTAATGGGAACATTGGTGGAGTTTATAAAAATGACAAATCAAAACTTGTGAATTGAGAATATCTTCTAATCGATATGTTTTCGTAAATCTGTGAACTGGAATAAATAACCGCATCTCTTTATTAGACTTTCTGATTGTTAGACAAATCATCATAACTAAATTGTCTATTATCAGAGAGCATATTAATTACTCACTATTTATACGTTTATGTTAAGGATATTCTAAAAATATATAATCATCTGTACTTACTTTTGCTTAAAAACATGGAGAGCTGAATACATGAGAATGTGAATTTATCAATGTAGTAGGAATTACAGCTAATCTATGCTATCCTTAATTTTTTTCAGAAAACGCAATGATTAAAGCTAAATAAAACTATAATTTCCAGTTAGAGAAAAATAAATCAACCCATACTGTGAATATAAATGAACATCAAATGTAAATATGTTGATTAAAAATAAGCCTTGAAATCATAACAATATGATATAGAATTTAATCGATTTTGAGTGGCTAGACATCTAAAAGAAAATTTATAGGAACCAAACACCATAAAATGCAGTCATGAATAATGCTTTGGTTATCGAATGGGTCAACACTGATCATTGGAATGACAGGTCAAAAGCCAAAACAGCAATCCATGTTGATGACAGATGGTACATGGTTTGTTGGTCTAAGATTGGTGAAAAGTTATAAATATCTATTTGTCAAAATGAGCCCTTGAAAATGAATGCTGAAGAAATGTCAGTACAGATGGCTAAGTAATGAAAGTGGCTGAGTATTTCAGGTATATTGGAGTAAGTGTAATTGATGATGGTAAGAGGAGAGAAAATTTTACTGTCAGAATATGTGAAACAAAAAAAGAAAAAATTAATGGAAGTGTTAGATCATAGGTCAAGTGTATGCAGAAGAAAAATTTTGAGTGCATAATGGTTTAAAGAGCTAAATTTCCTTTATGAACGTAAAGTTTCACTCTTACATGGCAAAACTCTGAAAGCTGCACAGATAAGTAAGAAGCGTTAAATGGGAAAAAAAGTGTTGTAATATGAAGATGTGATCGGGTTAACATATGTGATATAAGTTGATTTAGGCACTAGAAATAAATAGGGAACAAATTATTTCGTGAATGATATGCAAAATCTAGATATCTTGAGGTAAAGAATATGGGGAAGCCAAGATGTTTGAAGGGCACTCATGAATGGCAGAGGCAAGGGACAGTGACATTGCCTTATCAAGCAGGACAAAGCCCTAGAGACTGACCATATATATATATATATACATATATATATATATATATATATATATATGTATATATATATATACATATATATATATATATATATATATATATATATATATATATATATATATATATATATATATATATATGATCAGCGCCCAAGCCACCTCTCCACCCAAGCTAGGACCAAGGAGGCACAGACAATAGCTGCTAATGACTCAGCAGATAGACCTATAGGCTACCCCAAACCCTCCATCCTTAGCATACAAGGATGGTGAGGTTACAGCTACCAAAGAGACTAACGAGTTTGAGCGGGATTCGAACCCCAGTCTGGCGATCACCAGTCAGGGACGTTACCACCTAGGCCACATAGGGAAGTGGTGGAGGTGGCATCTATGATATGAGTGATTACCCTTAAGCCCGAGGTTTGTGATTCTGTTGCAGAAAGGTGCAAGGTGTCGCTAACCCTCCTTCTCTGTATGTGTATGAAGCTACTATTATTTTGGAAGTATATTTCACCTAGTTCTTAAACGATAACTAGGCCAGTACCTGTTGTTCAATTTTTCGACGGAGACAACTACTGTTATTTGAAATGCCATATAATCAAACGCATATATTATTAGATACGATTGGTAGTTTTTGTATGCCCGGTATTTTGAATAGATGTCTAAGGGAACGATGCATCTTAAGATCTTATCATCTCATTTATAAATCCCATTCAATGAAATTTGTGCAATTAATAACCTAACTAAATCTCATTCTTTAGAAATATTGACTTTTTTAACATCAGACCTACTGTGCGGTCATTTTATACAAAAGTTTCCCACATCGATTGAGCACAATTTATTCCAGACAAACTTGGCGTCTTTCTTAGGTCTGCATTGACTGACACTAGCTTTCTTGGATACCCGATGAGGTTCTCATGGAAATCACCTTCTTGAAAAAAAGAAAATCAGAAAATACCAGTTCCACTAAACAGCTCAGAAGCATCTTCTGTAACAGAGAACGCCTATGACATGCTTACTTGTCTGAATGTCAATTTTCTATCTCAAATTCTTATAAAGTTTTCATTTCAGGTAAAAAATAAGAGGTCAATAGAAACATTTGACTTACATTCCTATAAAAATAAGGGACATTCTTTCTAAATTCCCATAGAGAATAAATTGATCAACAACATAAAAGATTCAGATTCGTTATTGAAATTGGTCCAGACTTAAATCGTATTAAGGCGAAAACCCCTTTATCTTTATCTGAATGTAATTCAATTGTACGCTATCTCCCCTTTAAATGATTGGCTAATATAAGTATTAACCATCCAGTTTTCAGCAAATCTCATTGCAAGAGGTGGCTATCCCGAGCTCTCCTCCCCTCTGGCTGCAACCATCAGCCTACAGACTACCAAGGACAGAATTAGTATCCTTAAATATTATATGAGAACGAGTAGTTATATAAATTGTCATTTACAGTGCAAATGTACGTGAATAAAGATAAAATCGAGCATAATTAGGCTTTATGTGGAAATAAAAACATTATTTGTGAAATTCTAAAAACTTCCTAAGCTTTCTTCTTGGGAAATCTCTTTGATGTTCTTGTTTTCCTTTTAAGCAACATCTGTGAAGAAGGAATTTTATAGTTTACATAGAATACATTACCGTAGCCATATAATTGCACGGTGTATCTTACATAGAATATTGTATGGAGTAAAAATATCTGAAGATAGGAAACTGCGAAATCACTATTTTAAATTTTATTGGTGGGAGGGTCAAAGCAGGTCTGCTTAGGAGTATAAAATATCTTTAAATTTCAACACTAAAACATAGCGATTATTTGAGTAATATTTATTCATATTGTGATGAGTAATTCAATTAAAGGCCTTCATCCTAGAGGTAGGTTAATTCTTCAATAAATACTAGAAAGCAGTTTCAAAGTTACAACGTTACAATGAAGAATCGAGCTCTTGTGTCAACAATATAATGAATTTAAAGCAACGTCCAGTACCTTTATTGGAGGCAAATCAGTAAAAAAAGAAATCTTCCATTACAGATGTTAAACCAATAGCTTGCAATATACTAATTCATATTGTGGTGAAATTTTGTTTTGCGCTCAAAATGTTTTTTTCTTAAAACTTAAAACCTACAAGATATTTATTTCCACGTTATCCGCATCCATCCGCCACGTTTTCAATATGATCCAAG
>NC_090740.1:41359482-41366982 GCF_036898095.1 Palaemon carinicauda
TTCAAAGGAAATCCTTGTGTGGATATGTTCATCATTTGTAGTCAATTTCTGGTGGGCACTAACACTTATTAATCTTCTGATTTAAGTTTAATCAGTCAAATTGTGAACCTTTGAATTAACAGTCTCTTAATGCTAGAGATTTTTATCCCATGAAATATTCTTTTTTATTCTGAAAATGTTGGAAGTTTTGATAATATAATTCTAAATAGATTTAAATTCCCCCTTTGTTGTTTAGGAGTTAGGAACGCAAGCCTGACCTTAAGTTTTAATAGCGAGGAGCACAAGCCATTATAAGTGACAGCTTGGCATAGTGGACAGCTTGGCCCCTTTGATTGAAAAGTATCTTAGTCTTGAGGTCTTGGGAATCTTATTTGATGTTTGTATTATCAGTTTTTTTATCCATTCTAAAACATGAAAATTATATGATTTCTTTATTATTTATAACAATATCTACTTTACATTAAAGAAACACAATTTTCCGTGTATTTATGATAAATAAAATAACCTGCAATGTATGAAAAATGAAATTTATTTAGCTTTCGAAGGGGTTTTCTGAAGAGGAAGGGAGATGGTCTCTTCTAAAGCTAAATAAATTTCATTTTCCATACATTGTGGGTTATTTTATTTAAATATCTATTTTAGGTTTTTGTATAAATTATTCATTTACGGGCCTAATGACCATACGTTTGGAGATGCTAATCAGTCAATCAAACGTAAGATAAACAGCCAAATACAGATAATCGTTACCAATAATCAATCGAGCCTTTACCAGCATTTTATTCTCCTATGAGAATAAAGTATTGGTAAGAGAACTATTTAAAAGGACTTCCCCTCTCTCATTTATTGGCCGTAAAATACCAGGCTTTCTGAATTAAGTAAAATCTTTGATTTGAACGTATGCCAGACAGAAATTCTTATACTTACGTCGAATAATTATTCTAATAATTATATATTTTTCATTTTCTTTGTGAAAATTTAAGAGCAGTCAACAGTTGTCAAGTTACAGACAAATTAAAACAAAATAAATTTCAAGAAACTGGATAAGTCAGAGATTAATCTGCAGTTCAAACATCTTGTATTTAGATAAACAATTTACCAGTTCAATCTTGAGTACTTCTGTCGACGTGACACAGTAAGAACAAGGTTAATAGAATACTTAATGTTCTCTTAAAAGATATTTATAATTTACTCTGGAACGATCTAGCTAATAAATCATAATTAGTTGCCGATCCATTTGTTTTAATCATTAGAACCTAAGAGTCTACTAGAGAGATCAGTCTAAAGTTATTCTTACAATTAATTAATCCTATTCAAAGTAATAAGTAACCAAGAATGTTTCTATAGTTTGAAATTTATTAGATAAGTTCTCAGAACCAACACTCAGAAATTTGCCGTAAAAGAAACGGTAAAAATCCTGGAATAATTCTTGCCAGATATTTGCAGTTTTAAAAACAGATATATTGACGTTAAGGAGTAATATTACGATCACCAACCCGTAAAAGATAATAACAACATAAGGTAAAATTACGGTCGCCTTCATTCTACTGAAATACGGCTAAGAACAGAAGATTTTTTCTGAGAATTTCCGATTACAATTACGGTTTTCTTAACAGTGTACTGTGAAACTTGCCCTGAAGAAAATCTCCTAAACTCTCATATATACTGTTCAGACTTTGCTTGCATTCAGAAGTGTCTGTTTAGAATTATGTTTTTATTCATATGTTAGATGCTGAATTAATTATTGAATCAAATGTTACATCTAAATACAGTGATTGATTTTCATTTCTGTCCTTTTCTATTGGTGAAGAATATTCCAATTCTGACGAGACAAAAGGAATGGCAAAACGAGTAGAATATAACTGTGACCCCGTTGCCATTTTTGGTGCAATACGTCTTTCAGTCAAAGTAGGGAATATTTTTCTATGTGGAATGATAGATTCTGTAATAAATTCCAATCAATCCGCCGTAGCTCTTTTCATGAACTGTTAATTTAATCCCGTCAATATTGAAAGATTTTCATATACCTTCATACCTCTTAACATCGATATCAATGAAAATTTCAAATGCAAGTTTTTAATTTACGATAGTTCGGTGTTTTTTCCTAAAATAACATTCCTGTTAAGAGTTTCCCTCATCATTAATTGTGAATAACAAATGGCTGAAGACTATTCAGTTGGGATTTAACACATCTATCTAAACTATGGTAACAGGGATACCTGTGCACTGATCTAAAAGCTTAAACAGAAAATTAGATAACTATTAAGGATAGAAAAAAAAATATTGATTTACTAAGATAGTATATTTTATTTTCCATTGCATAATATTTCAAGGTACAGCAATTCTTGAATTGTTTTTGGATTATATGAGCCATTATCTTTTTCAATTTTCTTAAAAAAACGAATAAGTTTGAAAATAATTTTCCATCTTTCAGTTTTATTCATGAAAAAGCGAGGATATGAATAATTCAAATACAATATCTAGTATTCAAATCCACTTTATCTTTTCTGACAATAATTAAAACTGACATATCCAATTAAGCCTGAATTTTCAAGATAAAAACGCACTTACTAATTATTAATAGTAAAGTCGCTTCCTTTCCTACAAATATATACATGAGAAATATACAACAAAACTACGACATATCCGTGATTCTTTATATGTTATCAATATAAATGTCACAAAATATTTTTATAGAATTCTCTCTCTCTCTCTCTCTCTCTCTCTCTCTCTCTCTCTCTCTCTCTCTCTCTCTCTCTCTCTTACACGCACAAATACGCATGCACTCATAAACATATAGCAAACCTTATACGAAAGTAGGAAACAAGAATCCCCTTGTTGGATTTCGAAGTCAATTCCCTGTATATCTACAGCTTATGAATTTAAGTCTCCAAACTTTTACAAAATTAACAATTATGAATAGTTACGGTTTCATTAGTTTTAACTATAAAGCTTATTTCAAGACAAGAGGCCATACCATGACTTGCAATTACTTCTTACTATTCACATAAAACTACTTACCAAATCCACCTTGTTGGAAGCCACCTTGTTGGAAACCCCCAAACCCTTGATTTCCAAAGCCACCTTGAGGACGGCCTCCGAATCCTTGATTGAAACCACCGAATCCTCCTTGGGGTCTGCCTCCGAATCCTCCTTGGGGTCTGCCTCCGAATCCTCCTTGATTGAAACCACCGAATCCGCCTTGGGGTCTGCCTCCGAATCCTCCTTGATTGAAACCACCGAATCCTCCTTGGGGTCTGCCTCCGAATCCTCCTTGATTGAAACCACCGAATCCTCCTTGGGGTCTGCCTCCGAAACCTCCTTGATTAAAACCACCGAATCCGCCTTGGGGTCTGCCTCCAAAACCTCCTTGATTGAAACCACCGAATCCTCCTTGAGGTCTACCACCAAACCCTCCAAGTCCTCCTCCAGACACAAGTGTATTGAGGATTTGACCCCCAGCTGCTAAGGCTGAGCTGTTGATGTAAAACTGAATTAGGAAAATATTTTCATAGAATATCAAGAATATCTATCTACCATGGCATTTCCCCCAATTTTGAGGGGTAGCCAACATCAAAAAATACAAAAGAGTTTATTTTTTCTTTGTTCCTCTTTGCCTAACGAGGGACTCATTCGAGTTTGATTGGTATTGCTAGGGTGCTACAGCCCACCATCTCCACATCTTCCACCACAAATGAAGCTTCATATGCTGACTCCACCACTGATACTACTCCTGCAGTCACCTTAAGGTGACCCCGTGGTAGCAGCAGGGCCTATCAGAAGTGTGTCACAATAACTTGCTATTCGTTCCTATTCCTTCCACTCTCTTTTGCCTCTCTCTCATCTATCCTCCTGTCACCAAGGACTTTCTTCACTCCATCCACTCACCAAAACCTTGGCCTTCCTCTTGTATTTCTCCCAACAACTTTTGCATTCATCACCTCCATCAGCTGACGATCATTTCCCATTTTCTTTACATTCATATCCACTCTAGCTGTTAATTCATTCCTCACATCCATTCTCACTCTTACTACGTCGTTCCTCGCCCTATCCAACAGAGATACACTGGCCATACCCCTTAGACACTTCATCTGAACACATTCTATATCTGTCTCTCCATCACTTTTATCCCCCACAATTCCGATCCACACATTACAGCTGATACAATCCCTTCCCCATACAGAACTCTTTTTTACATTCATTCCTAACCCTATATTCTTTACCACTCCACTCCCTTCACCATCCCCAACACTTCACATCCTTCATTCACTCTCTGATGTACATCTGCTTCCACTCCACCATTTGTAGCAACAACAGAGCCCAAATACTTGAGCTGATCTACATCCTTAAGTAACTCTCCATTCAATCTAACATAATTTATTCTTGCGAGACATCAAAGCAATAAGGTAGAAAAGGAGGACCCCAAATATAATCAATTATAATCATTATTATTATTATTACTAGCGAAGCTAAAACCATGGGTAGGAACGCAGAATACTACAATCCCTAGAGCTACAACGGGAAAGGTCACCATTTATTATTATTATTATTATTACTTACTAAGCTACAACCCTAGTTGGAAAAGCAGTATGCTATAAGCCCAGGGGCTCCAACAGGGAAAATAGCTCAGTGCGGAAAGGAAAAAAGGAAAATAAAATATTCTATGAAGAGTAACAACAATAAATATCTCCTATATAAACTATAAAAACTTTAACAAAACAAGAGGAAGAGATATAAGATAGGAGAGTGTGCTCGAGTGTACCCTCAAGCAAGAGAACTCTAACCCAAGACAGTGAAAGGCCATGGTACAGAGGCTATGGCACTACCCAAGACTAGAGAACAGTGGTTTGATTTTGGAGTGTCCTTCTCCTAGAAGAGCTGCTTACCATAGCTAAAGAGTCTCTTCTACCCTTACCAAGAGGAAAGTGGCACTGAACAATTACAGTGCAGTAACCCCTTGGGTGATGAAGAATTGTTTGGTAATCTGTGTTGTCAGGTGTATGAGGATAGAGGAGAATATGTAAAGAATATGCCAGACTATTCAGTGTGTATGTAGGCAAAGGGAAAATGAACCGTAACCAGAGAGGAGGATCCAATGTAGTACTGTCTGGCCAGTCAAAAGATCCCATAACTCTCTAGCGGTAGTATCTCAACTAGGAAATTTAGGAATTTTATCTCATTTAGGAAATGAAATAAGAGAATAGCAAATAAACTATGTATATATATATATATATATATATATATATATATATATATGTGTGTGTGTGTGTGTGTGTGTGTATGTGTGTGTGTGTGTAGTTAATAAAAATGTCAAATCTTCTAAGATCAGTGGCAACTTTAAAATAGTCCAACCTGTTAGAAAGAGAAGATAAAAAGAACAGAAAAATTATGAATTAAGTAGTGCAATAAACATCAGAGAGTAGTGTTAGAACATGTATAGTAGTATTTAATGTTCAAATTCCTTTTAAAGTTCAATATTCATCATAATGATTCAAGTTCTACAATGATCTTCCTAATCGGATAGTTGAATCAGTAGAACTTCAAAAGTTCAAAGATGAAGCAAATGTTTTAATGTTGACCAGGCTGACATGAGTCTTTTATAGTTTATATATGACATATCTGTTTTTGACGTTATTAATAGTTTATATATCACATATCTGTTTTGACGTTGTTACTGTTTTTAGAATGATTTATTGTTAATTTTTTGTCATCATTTATTTATTTCCTTATTTCCTTTCCTCACTGGGCTATTTTTCCCTATTGGCGCCCTTGGGCTTGTAGCATCTTGCTTTTCCAACTAGGGTTGTAGCTTGTCTAGTAATAATAATAATAATAATAATAATAATAATAATAATAATAATAATAATAATACCTTACTTCCTTACAAGTTGTGTGTCACGTATAGAAAGACCCTGTAATCCAATCAAAAAGTTTGTTTATTTTTATTTAGAGGTACATGAAAATATTTTATTTTCCGATTGCTATCTTCCTAATTTTTCCTATCCCAAAGCTGTCTAATACTTTTGATTATGTAGTGTAGTTTCAATCACTTCATAGTAAATGGAAATGTTTTTTTTTTTTTTTTTTTTTTTTTTTTTTTTTTTTTTTTTGAACTTAAACCTTCACTGAAACATAAAAGGGAGGCACATAGCCCTGTGCTGGGTCCCGTGATACCAGCATCCAAGTACAACTGAGCGAAATCACTGTAGTTTTAGTAAAGTAACATTTGAAATAGATTACTCAGCGAAAAGGAAGCAGGAACGAAGGTAAAGTAGAAGAATATATAGAGCAGCTATGGCCAAGGAACACTGGAAAGGCAGTAGTACCGTACCTACTGTGCACCGTTTCAGACGGACCGACTCCACTACGGCACTATGGTACTACCATTCTACCACCCTACTGTAGCAATCTGTTTTTAAACTGTAAATTTTAAACAAGTTGTATGGAATCTAATTAAAATTACTGATTTCAATATATCCTTTCGCTTTAAATTGAAACTAAATAATAAATTGGACCAAGCGCCTATGTGGAATGATGAGTTATAACATGAACATGTGAAAAGATATGAAAGCTAAGCGTTCTTGGTAAAAGTCTATGACTGTAACTTTAAAGGAAAATCTCACGCTGTATGAGAACTTAACATAATTAGCTATTATCCATACGTGTGTCACAAAGAATTGGTGTATAAATCTGACAATGAATTGAAAACCACACTTTATAAATATGCTGTTTCCAATCTTCCATGTGAATCTCATGGGCAATCGACTTCGTGATCTTTCTCTTCTTCTTCTTCTTTGAAGAAGAAGAAGAAGAAGAAGAAGAAGAAGAAGAAGAAGAAGAAGAAGAAGAAGAAGAAAAGATAGAGGAGGAGGAAGAATAGGAGGAAGAAGAAGAAGGGGAGTAAGAAAAAAAGACGGAAGAAGAGGAGGAGGATGAAGAAAAAAAGAAAGATTAAGGAAAGGAGGAGCAAACCAAAGAAAACGAAGGGGAAGAATAAGAGAAGTAAGAAAAAAAGAGGGAAGAATAAGAGAAGTAAGAAAAAAAGAGGGAAGACGAATATAAGAAGAAGAAGAAGAAGAAGAAGAAGAAGAGGGACAGACGAATAAAGGGAAGAAGAAGAAGAAGAAGAAGAAGAAGAAGAGGAAGAAGAAGGGCAGACGAATAAAGGGAAGAAGAAGAAGAAGGCTACAAAACGCAAAATCATAGTAACTTGCAAGTTAAATACAATGACTATGTCTGTTATTCTTTTATCAGAAATATCTTTGATTGTTTCGTGTATAATAAAGAAATACCATGGAATAAATATCTAATACTATCATTACTTATATCATAATATATACGCAGAAAAAATGATTGGCCATAGTTATTTTATACATGTTTATACTCTTAGGAGATTTATTTTTATCTAAGCGTACACTAATATATGTAACTATCCTTTGTCATTTGATGCAATACCTACAAGTATAGAGTTGCTAAAAAAAATATCAGAAAAATCTAACTCTA
>NC_090740.1:41374482-41391982 GCF_036898095.1 Palaemon carinicauda
AAACAAAAGCCACTTTCCTTTATATTATGTACCAAAACCTGGCTTAGTAAACGAAATTGGCATTATATAGAAGTCAGACCTGTAGTGTTTATATATTTTCAACGAGAGACAAAGATTCTTCTGTTCTAGTTTTGACTGGATTAGTGTAAGGAAGATTAAAAAACAAAGTATGGAATTTGAACGTGGTGTTTGAAGAAAGGAATTAAACATCACCTAATATGTAAAATACAAGGTAATGATACTGCATTTGGAATGCAGGGAGAGTGTAAAGAACACTGTTGGAAAACAAAACATATGGGACAATTGCCAAGTAGAGCCTAAAAGGTAAGATCAAATGGAACAGAATGGAATGTCTTATATTGAGCCAGAGTAACCAGATGAGTATGGAGGGAAGAATGAGAGTTGATTATTATTATTATTATTATTATTATTATTATTATTATTATTGTTGTTGTTGTTGTTGTTGTTGTTGTTGTTGTTGTTATTATTATTATTATTAGCTAAGCTTTAACCCTAGTTGGAAAAGCAGGATGTCATAAGCCTAAGGACTACAACAGGAAAAATAGCCCATTAAGGAAAGGAAACAAGGGAATAAATAAAGTATAAGAGAAATATGATAGAATAGTGTGTCCAAGTGTACCCTCAAGCAAAAACCTCTTCCCCAAGACAGTGGAAGACCATAATACAGAGGCTTTGGCACTACCCAAGACTAGAGAACAATGGTTTGATTTTGGAGTGTCCCTCCTCCAGAAGAGCTGCTTACCACAACTAAAGAGTCTCTTTTACCCTTACCAAGAGAAAAGTAGAAACTGAACATATACAGTGCAGTAGTTAACCCTTTGAGCAAAGAAGAATTGTTTGGTAGTCTCAGTGATGTCAGGTGCTGAAGACAGAGCAGAATGCGTAAAGAATATGCTAGACTATTTGGTGTATGTGTAGGCAAAGGAAAAAATTAGTTGTAACCAGAAAGAGGGACCCAATACAGTACTGCCTGGCCAGTTAAAGGACATAATAACTCTCTAGCGGTATTTCTCAACGGGTGGATGATGGCCTGGCCAACCTATTACCACTAACCCATTATAGAGTTCATGCACCAGAGCATGGATGGGTTTCACAAAGGGTTACTTGCATCTGAGATATGAATTGCAGACAAAATTAGGGACAACAATATGAGGCTATTTGAAGGGGCAGGAATGAAACTATTTTTTCTTTTTACTTCCTATTGTTTACTTTCTCGATTTTTTTTTCTTTGGAAACTTATCACTTAGCCACTTAACCCGGAGTAAATTCTGATTACCAGAACTGAAGTAACATAGAAGATGGTGCTCAGAATATGGAAGGTGTATATCCTAGTAAAGAAGAGTTTGCCTTATGCTGTGAATGCCTTTTTTTAAGTCTTCGGAGATTCATAGCACCATTTTAAAGTATTACCGATTTACTAGGTTTTATTTATGAAAATAGTGGTAGAATTCCGTATTACGTTTGGAGGGGTATAACAATAATTTTACTGACCTCAGAGTTTATATACGACAGATTATTTTAACTTGGTATTGATCTTAGATATTTTATATTCTTTATTCATTTCTTCTCATATAGTTTTTTATTAATTCCTTTTCTCGCTGGGCTATTTTTTCCCTGTTGGAGCCCTTAGGCTTAAAGCATCCTACTTTTCCAACTAAGGTTGTAACTTATCAAATAATAATGATAATAATAAATAGTGTAAAAGGGAGGAATCATGATATCCAAGAACAACATAAGTGAGTCCTGTGTTGTCCACAAAGCAAGTTGATGTTTTCACAAGACAAGGAAAAGTGAACATGGCATTAAAATTTTACTGACCGTGTGTGTTCTTGCCAAATTGTTGAAGGATAGAAGTGCATATTCCTTGTGAGGTGAAAATGTACACAGAACATATTTTCGCAAAAAAGTAGAATGGGTGCGCAAAACTATTGAGTGATATATTTTCTATCATTGTGTATATAAGACTCATTTACTCTCAAAAACATTTATGTAGTTTGGGTTACAAGTTTAGTTGCAATTATTACTTAGATTAATATTAATATCCCCCGCGTTGAGATACTACCGCTATAGTTACTGGGTTCTTTGTCTGGCCAGACAGTACTACATTGGATCCCTCTCTCTCTGGTTGCGGCTCATTTTTCTTTTGCTTACACATATCCCGAATAGTCTGGCCTATTTCTTCCACATTCTCTTCTTTCCTCATACACTTGTCAACACTGAGATTAACAAATAATTCTTCTTCGCTCCCTGGGTTACCTACAACACTGTAATTGTTCAGTTGTTGCATTCCTCTTGGTAAGGGTAGAAGAGACTCTTTAGCTTCTTCTAGAAGAAGGACACTAAAATTCAAACCATTGTTCTCTAGTCTTGGGTAGTGCCATAGCCTCTGTACCATAGTCTTCCACTCTCTTGGGGTAGAGTTCTCTTGCTTTTGGGTACACTCACACACTATTCTATCTTATTTCTCTTCATTTTTTTTATATTTCTATAGTTTATATATGAAAGATTTATTTTAAAATTGTTACTGTTCTTAAAATATTTTATTTTAATTGTTCAGAACTTCTCCTGTAGTTTACTAATATCCTCATTTCCTTTCCTCACTGGGCTATTTTAAGCCCCTGGGCTTATGGCACCCTGCTTTTCTAACTAGGGTTGTAGCTTAGCTAGTAATGATAATAATAATCGAGGGGAATTTCATAATTGTTTTATGGTGCAATATATTTTGACTTCTACTTTTTTATTGTAAGGATTTGATAGTCAGTACGGTATTATGTGATATCTATTAGAGGATCTTTTCTTCAAAGCAGTCTGAATGTTACGGGAAGGTTATCAAAACTTGCAACTGAGGACCACTTTTTCATTAATTCCTAACCATCCCTTTCAGGATCAGTATTTTTTTTTCTTCTTCTTACCTGCTTAGCCTCGTTCTCTGCAGCTCCTAGGGCTTTGTTTTGAAGAAATTCCTTACAGAAAATACTCTCAATATTCTTTTTACCTTTTCCCTTACCTATGGCATTCCTTCAGCAATTTGGATTATGTTTTTCGTATTTTAATTTCGTTAGAATACTGAATCCATTTCATCTGCGGTTTTCTAAACAGTCAATTCCAACCTTGAACAACTTTATCATCACAACACTTGGATTTTTTTTTCAGATTCTCTAATACCAAAGTACCATCAATAACTTTAATGTCATAATTTTTATTGCTATTCTTTGTCCGTACGAACCCTGAACTTTGTTCATTAAAACTATAATTCTCTATGGTAGGGTTAAACGCTAACACCCCTTTAGTCATAGTTACAATATTTCAAAATGATCTCAAAGTTGTCCACCTGAACAAAGGAATCAGCTTATTCTTCCATATGGAAAAGTAATGAACAATCTATTATTCAATTCCTTATGTGAGTGAGCTCAGTCTTACTTAAAGCGCGAACATTGTCTTCGAGAAGTTCAGATTACTATTCAAAGGACACCCATTCCTATCTTGGCATTGAATACAATCTATATCTTTATGGCATGCATTCCAATTACCCAGTGATAGAAATGAATATTTTCAATTACAAACATATTAAAATGAATATTGATATCTTTAATGTATAAGACATGATCTTTCATTATAGCATTTCCGTTTCAAATGCTACACCATTAATTGTAATAGCTGATTCAAATAGAGCAGAAATTGGAGTCACTCACTATGTTTTGTTTACAGGATCTGCTGGTGATCCAAAACTTTGATATACGGCCAATTGAAAACCAAAGCTATTAATCTCTAACTTCTATAAAGTTACTTCACTAATGTAATGGTAAAAGAAATTGAACTATCATCAGTCATCCTATTCTTTAAACTATTCATATTCCATACTAAACATTTCAATTTACTTGGAGCAATTTTCCTTGATCTATTCTCATATTCTCATACGAACAAAACTATTGTTTTAAAACTACCATTTGGTGGTTCCATATATTATGACAGAACATCCGATAAAACCAGAGGCCCTTTGAGCAGTACTATTAATGACAAAAACCTTTGTTTTAATTTGTTTACGCTTTATTTTAACTAAATTCCCTCGTGAACATATTTCAGCTTCAATACTATTGTCAAATGCAGAAGAAAATATAGAATCTTTAATTTCGCCGTAAATAACCACATGCCTTTAATTCATTTTATCGCCTGTTTTGCAGAATTTAACAAATTTAACGTAAATGGATAAAGTCAATGGTTTTAGTTCATTTACTTCCATGCTTAGATATGTCTGAACATCATCATTCGTTGAATTAGGAAAAAAAAACTTTAATTACTAATTTCCGGTAATTCATATCGTCTAAACCTCTTTAACTCTAGAAATTCAAAGATTTTTATAATTAGGAAACAGTGTTATTTGTTTGTCTAACATGCAAAAAAATGTTTCACCACACTGTTTTTTCTTTTACAACATGAGGTTTCTAGTATATAAAGAGCTCTCCCCAACCCCCCCCCCCTCCATAATTGTAGTATTTAGCACTGATTCCGACCTTTTGCTTTAGTTTCTTTATGTATACCTTTAAGTCATACTATTCACTATGGTACCTATATCTACAGATATTTCTTAACCTTGAAGGACCTTTACTACATTTAAAATATAAAATGTGTGGTTCATTATACACAATTATTTCAAGTGATATATGGGATAAATGCTTCATCTTGAATTACCTCACCTTTGCTTAACTTGGTGTTATTTACCTCAAACTTATACTTTGTCAGCAAGCATCGTACCTGAAATCATGCAAAACAGGAAATCTAATATTGTAATTTGTGTGAGTTTTTCCTCTTGCCCAAGATAATGGTAATGGAGTGTCTCAAATCCTTAAAAAATCAGTAATATATACTACCTCTATATGCAACTTCAAGAACGGGTTGTTTTTTATATAACTTCACTCCCAACTGTTCTAATGGTCCATGGGAAGACTTTTGGAGAAATGTGAAAAAAAAAATGAAGTAATTTGTATCTTTCCCAGCTTTAGAAACTTAAGTCCTTTAAATAGGAGGTACGCTGACTGCAGTGTGAGCTAAAAGGACTGTTTATTCGTTTATAACGCAGCTTTGTAACAAGAGGTGATTGAGGGGTTGATCATGCACAACTGCCTGGCAGAGTCAAACTACTCGTGACTGGAAGGGGAGGTTAAGGGGAAAGTATAACAAGAGACCTACTATGCATTTACGCAGCTGTGTTACTTTGTTTTCTGGATTCTCTCTTACTTTTAACTTTCGTCCTAAGGACTGAAAGGGATGGTTAAGGGGAGAGTATAACAAGAGACCTACTATGCATTTACGCAGCTGTGTTACTTTGTTTTCTGGATTCTCTCTTACTTTTAACTTTCGTCCTCGGGACTGAAAGGGGAGGTTAAGGGGAAAGTATAACAAGAGACCTACTATGCATTTACGCAGCTGTGTTACTTTGTTTTCTGGATTCTCTCTTACTTTTAACTTTCGTCCTCGGGACTGAAAGGGGAGGTTAAGGGGAAAGTATAACAAGAGACCTACTATGCATTTACGCAGCTGTGTTACTTTGTTTTCTGGATTCTCTCTTACTTTTAACTTTCGTCCTCGGGACTGAAAGGGGTGGTTAAGGGGAGAGTATAACAAGAGACCTACTATGCATTTACGCAGCTGTGTTACTTTGTTTTCTGGATTCTCTCTTACTTTTAACTTTCGTCCTCGGGACTGAAAGGGGTGGTTAAGGGGAGAGTATAACAAGAGACCTACTATGCATTTACGCAGCTGTGTTACTTTGTTTTCTGGATTCTCTCTTACTTTTAACTTTCGTCCTCGGGACTGAAAGGGGAGGTTAAGGGGAAAGTATAACAAGAGACCTACTATGCATTTACGCAGCTGTGTTACTTTGTTTTCTGGATTCTCTCTTACTTTTAACTTTCGTCCTCGGGACTGAAAGGGGTGGTTAAGGGGAGAGTATAACAAGAGACCTACTATGCATTTACGCAGCTGTGTTACTTTGTTTTCTGGATTCTCTCTTACTTTTAACTTTCGTCCTCGGGACTGAAAGGGGAGGTTAAGGGGAAAGTATAACAAGAGACCTACTATGCATTTACGCAGCTGTGTTACTTTGTTTTCTGGATTCTCTCTTACTTTTAACTTTCGTCCTCGGGACTGAAAGGGGTGGTTAAGGGGAGAGTATAACAAGAGACCTACTATGCATTTACGCAGCTGTGTTACTTTGTTTTCTGGATTCTCTCTTACTTTTAACTTTCGTCCTAAGGACTGAAAGGGATGGTTAAGGGGAGAGTATAACAAGAGACCTACTATGCATTTACGCAGCTGTGTTACTTTGTTTTCTGGATTCTCTCTTACTTTTAACTTTCGTCCTCGGGACTGAAAGGGGAGGTTAAGGGGAAAGTATAACAAGAGACCTACTATGCATTTACGCAGCTGTGTTACTTTGTTTTCTGGATTCTCTCTTACTTTTAACTTTCGTCCTCGGGACTGAAAGGGGTGGTTAAGGGGAGAGTATAACAAGAGACCTACTATGCATTTACGCAGCTGTGTTACTTTGTTTTCTGGATTCTCTCTTACTTTCAACTTTCGTCCTCGGGACTGAAAGGGGAGGTTAAGGGGAAAGTATAACAAGAGACCTACTATGCATTTAAGCAACTGTGTTACTTTGTTTTCTGGATTCTCTCTTACTTTTAACTTTCGTCCTCGGGACTGAAAGGGGAGGTTAAGGGGAAAGTATAACAAGAAACCTACTATGCATTTAAGCAGCTGTGTTACTTTGTTTTCTGGATTCTCTCTTAGTTTTAACTTTCGTCCTCGGGACTGAAAGGGGAGGTTAAGGGGAAAATATAACAAGAGACCTACAATGCATTTAAGCAGCTGTGTTACTTTGTTTTCTGGATTCTCTCTTGCTTTTAACTTTCGTCCTCGGGACTGAAAGGGGAGGTTAAGGGGAAAGTATAACAAGAGACCTACTATGCATTTAAGCAGCTGTGTTACTTTGTTTTCTGGATTCTCTCTTACTTTTAACTTTCGTCCTCGGGACTGAAAGGGGAGGTTAAGAGGAAAGTATAACAAGAAACCTACTATGCATTTAAGCAACTGTGTTACTTTGTTTTCTGGATTCTCTCTTATTTTCAACTTTCGTCCTCGGGACTGAAAGGGGAGGTTAAGGGGAAAGTATAACAAAAGACCTACTATGCATTTAAGCAGCTGTGTTACTTTGTTTTCTGGATTCTATCTTACTTTTAACTTTCGTCCTCGGGACTGAAAGGGGAGGTTAAGAGGAAAGTATAACAAGAAACCTACTATGCATTTAAGCAGCTGTGTTACCTTGTTTTCTGCATTCTCTCTTACTTTTAACTTTCGTCCTAAGGACTGAAAGGGATGGTTAAGGGGAGAGTATAACAAGAGACCTACTATGCATTTAAGAAACTGTGTTACTTTGTTTTCTGGATTCTCTCTTACTTTAAACTTTCGTCCTCGGGACTGAAAGGGGAGGTTAAGGGGAAAGTATAACAAGAGACCTACTATGCATTTAAGCAGCTGTGTTACTTTGTTTTCTGGAATCTCTCTTACTTTTAACTTTCGTCCTCGGGACTGAAAGGGGAGGTTAAGAGGAAAGTATAACAAGAAACCTACTATGCATTTAAGCAGCTGTGTTACTTTGTTTTCTGGATTCTCTCTTATTTTCAACTTTCGTCCTCGGGACTGAAAGGGGAGGTTAAGGGGAAAGTATAACAAAAGACCTACTATGCATTTAAGCAGCTGTGTTACTTTGTTTTCTGGATTCTATCTTACTTTTAACTTTCGTCCTCGGGACTGAAAGGGGAGGTTAAGAGGAAAGTATAACAAGAAACCTACTATGCATTTAAGCAGCTGTGTTACCTTGTTTTCTGCATTCTCTCTTACTTTTAACTTTCGTCCTAAGGACTGAAAGGGATGGTTAAGGGGAGAGTATAACAAGAGACCTACTATGCATTTAAGAAACTGTGTTACTTTGTTTTCTGGATTCTCTCTTACTTTAAACTTTCGTCCTCGGGACTGAAAGGGGAGGTTAAGGGGAAAGTATAACAAGAGACCTACTATGCATTTAAGCAGCTGTGTTACTTTGTTTTCTGGAATCTCTCTTACTTTTAACTTTCGTCCTCGGGACTGAAAGGGGAGGTTAAGAGGAAAGTATAACAAGAAACCTACTATGCATTTAAGCAGCTGTGTTACTTTGTTTTCTGGATTCTCTCTTATTTTCAACTTTCGTCCTCGGGACTGAAAGGGGAGGTTAAGGGGAAAGTATAACAAAAGACCTACTATGCATTTAAGCAGCTGTGTTACTTTGTTTTCTGGATTCTATCTTACTTTTAACTTTCGTCCTCGGGACTGAAAGGGGAGGTTAAGAGGAAAGTATAAAAAGAAACCTACTATGCATTTAAGCAGCTGTGTTACCTTGTTTTCTGCATTCTCTCTTACTTTTAACTTTCGTCCTAAGGACTGAAAGGGATGGTTAAGGGGAGAGTATAACAAGAGACCTACTATGCATTTAAGAAACTGTGTTACTTTGTTTTCTGGATTCTCTCTTACTTTAAACTTTCGTCCTCGGGACTGAAAGGGGAGGTTAAGGGGAAAGTATAACAAGAGACCTACTATGCATTTAAGCAGCTGTGTTACTTTGTTTTCTGGTGGATTCTCTCTTACTTTTAACTTTTGTCCTCGGGACTAAAAGGGGAGGTTAAGGAGAAAGTATAACAAGAGACCTACTATGTATTTAAGCAGCTGTGTTACTTTGTTTTCTGGATTCTCTCTTACTTTTAACTTTCGTCCTCGGGACTGAAAGGGGAGGTTAAGGGGAAAGTATAACAAGAGACCTACTATGCATTTAACCAGCTGTGTTACTTTGTTTTCTGGATTCTCTCTTACTTTTAACTTTTGTCCTCGGGACTAAAAGGGAAGGTTAAGGGGAAAGTATAACAAGAGACCTACTATGCATTTAAGCAGCTGTTTTACCTTTTTTTCTGGATTCTTTCTTACTTTTAACTTCCGTCCTCGGAACTGAAAGGGGTGGTTAAGGGGAGAGTATAACAAGAGACATACTATGCATTTAAGCAGCTGTGTTACCTTGTTTTCTGGATTCTCTTTTACTTTTAACTTTCGTCCTCGGGACTGAAAGGGGAGATTAAGGGGAATGTATAACAAGAGACCTACTATGCAATAAGCAGCGGTGTTACCTTGTTTTCTGGATTCTCTCTTATTTTTAACTTTTGACCTCAGGACTGAAAGGGGTAGTTAAGGGGAATGTATAACAAGAGACATACTATGCATTTAAGCAGCTGTGTTACCTTGTTTTCTGGATTCTCTCTTATTTTTAACTTTTGACTTCAGGACTCAAAGAGATGGTTGAGGGGAAAGTATAACAAGACCCCTGCTTTGCATTTAAGCAGCTGTCTTACTTTGTTTTCTGGATTCTCTCTTACTTTTAACTTTCGTCCTCGGGACTGAAAGGGGTGGTTAAGGGGAATGTATAACAAGAGACCTACTATGCATTTAAGCAGCTGTGTTACCTTGTTTTCTGGATTCTCTCTTACTATTAACTTTCGTCCTCGGGACTGAAAGGGGAGGTTAAGGGGAATGTATAACAAGAGACATACTATGCATTTAAGCAGCTGTGTTACCTTGTTTTCTGGATTCTCTCTTACTATTAACTTTCGTCCTCGGGACTGAAAGGGGAGGTTAAGGGGAATGTATAACAAGAGACATACTATGCATTTAAGCAGCTGTGTTACCTTGTTTTCTAGATTCTCTCTTATTTTTAACTTTTGACCTCAGGACTGAAAGGGGTGGTTAAGGGGAATGTATAACAAGACCCCTACTATGCATTTAAGCAGCTGTGTTACCTTGTTTTCTGGATTCTCTCTTATTTTTAACTTTTGACCTCAGGACTGAAAGGGATGGTTGAGGGAAAGTATAACAAGACCCCTGCTTTGCATTTAAGCAGCTGTGTTACTTTGTTTTCTGGATTCTCTCTTACTTTTAACTTTCGTCCTAAGGACTGAAAGGGATGGTTAAGGGGAGAGTATAACAAGAGACCTACTATGCATTTAAGCAGCTGTGTTATTTTGTTTTCTGGATTTTCTCTTACTTTTAACTTTCGTCCTCGGGACTGAAAGGGGAGGTTAAGGGGAAAGTATAACAAGAGACATACTATGCATTTAAGCAGCTGTGTTACCTTGTTTTCTGGATTCTCTCTTACTTTTAACTTTCGTCCTAAGGACTGAAAAGGATGGTTAAGGGGAGAGTATAACAAGAGACCCACTATGCATTTAAGCAGCTGTGTTATTTTGTTTTCTGGATTATCACTTACTTTTAACTTTCGTCCTCGGGACTGAAAGGGGTGGTTAAGGGGAGAGTATAACAAGAGACCCACTATGCATTTAAGCAGCTGTGTTATTTTGTTTTCTGGATTATCACTTACTTTTAACTTTTGTCCTCGGGACTGAAAGGGGAGGTTAAGGGGAAAGTATAACAAGAGACCTACTATGTATTTAAGCAGCTGTGTTACCTTGTTTCCTGGATTCTCTCTTTAAAGAAATGTTGGATCACTGTTATAATTTGCCACAGATTATTTCCCACCTTTTGCTAATTTCTGACAACATAGTGCATTACCAGAAGTTTATAAGTAAACTACACAGTCATAAAAGTTGAAAGAAGCTCTTGATATCCAGAGACCATATTTAGACGCAATCATCACTACATGTCCTTGAACACTTCCCATAGGTCCTGAGTGGGTGAAATAAAATACCCGAGCTTCCTGTTTAGCTAGGTGGTGAACAGGTTGATCACTAACGAGTCCTTTGAAACGAGATATCTTTTAGCCACAGAAAAAAAGGTAGCGACCTCACTCTCCCCACAACTTACCCTTTATGATTGAACTAGTCCGCTAATATAGGACATTCCCTCTTTGTGGATTATATATTGTTGGCAGTTTTACAGTATGCCATGCCACCTAGACATGTATCTTCCTTTTCAACTTGCAGAAAGGCAGGTCGCTCATCAGCATGACCAGTGATATATCAATCAATGCTGGGATACTTGGAAAGCACCAAAATATATATGCATTTCCAGAATGCTAAAATGATATTCTTCTACAGTTCCCAATCCCAAAGACGTATGCCCACTCTGCGATGCATTTGAGGACAGAAGCATCCCTAAAGGTGAGAGTTGGGGAGTTCTTGTTGAAGTTCCTCTTGTTTTGCCAACAGTTAATATCTTCCCACAATTTATGTTCCACTGGAACAGGGTGGGATGGGAGATCACTGACTATTGATCAGAATTCCTTCAGACACCATTGGAAGCTTCCATGAAGCATGAGTTTCTCCAATGATGACAGATGGTCAAGAAGTCTACCATAGCAAAGCTAAGGTATATCCTGTCATGTCTTGAATGGTTGTTCTACTTCATTGAACCTGGTGAGATAAGCATCTAAAAAATAAGACTCTTGCTTTTGGCGAATCAATCAGCATGCCCAGGTACTTCATCCCTTGCTTCAATGATATCTCGCATTTTTCTAATTTTATCACGAGCTCCAGATTGTAACTAAAAGTAAAATGTTTATCTCCATCCTGAAGTAGCTAACCCTCCAAAGAAGTCAGGATTAGCCAACCAGATTTATCCTGAGCAAATGAGCCCAGATTGACAGTTCAAAACACCTGGCTTTGAACTGTTACGCTACTCTGTTTAGGCACAAATACCTTTCAATTATATATCAAGAGGTATTTGTGGCTTATTTGAAACTATCAAAATTACAAGTGTTAATAATAAATTCATCATAAGACAGATAGGTGTTACGTATTTACTGATCATCTATAATGGTGGAAAAAATAGTGATTTAGATTATAAGTACAAATCCATATTTCGACAAGATTAAATCGAGCAGTCGAACTCACTATCATATTTCCCCTTCATGTCAAAATGGTATAGACTTACTTTTTACATTTATTTCTAATCGGTTTTAAAGTGCAAATCCTTGGCTGGACAGAGGTGCTTATCATAAAAGGATTTCCCCTTTAGTTATGTGAACCTGAAGTAGAGGGAATTTAACATTGCAAGGTATTCTTAGAATATATACTGTACATATATGTATATATATATATATATATATATATATATATATATATATATATATATATATATATATATATATATATATACATGTGTGTGTATGTATGTATGTATGTATGTATGTATGTATGTGTTTGTGTGTTTGCATAAATATACACATACATGTGCATACATGTGTTTATGAGTATACATACATATACATATATCATCATCATCATCATCAGCCGTAACTAGTCCACGGCAGGACAAAGACCTCTGACATGACTTCCACTCTGTCAGTTTATGGTCTTTTTATGCTAGTATATACCCGAAAATTTTCATAGCTCGTCAATCCATCGTCTTCTTCTCCTCCCCTGCAATCTGTAGGGGCCCATTCTGTGAATCTTGATGTTCATCCATTATCTGGCATTCTTATTATATAACCTGCTCATGTCCATTTCTTTTATTACATGTTGTTAGAGAGTTGGCTATCCTCTACTTTAGTTTGCTCTCGTATCCGTGTTGCTCTTTTTCTGCCTATTAGTATTATACCAATTATTATTTTTTCCATTTTCTTCATTTTCATATAACATTATCTTAGTTTTACTCATATTCAATTTCAGTCCTACATTTCTACTTTATCTATTCAAATATTCTATTATCTTTAGCCATTCTAACTTGATTCCCTAAACACAACTGTGTCATATACAAATCTTAAGTTGTTGAGGTAATCCCCATCAGTGTTAATAACTAATTTTCCAAACCTTTTTTTTTAAACTTATTCCAGCACGCTATAAATTATTTAGGAGAGATGGGGTCTCCCTGTGTAACTCATTTCTCAATCTGAATTTTTTCGCTATGTAGGTTTACGACTGCTGTACTTCCTGTATAGATATCTTCAAGTGTTTTAACATAAGATTAATCTATTTCTTGTCTTTGAAGGGCTGTCATTACTGCTGACTTTCTACAGAATCAAAAGCTTTCTCATAGCTTACCATTGTCATAAATCGTGGTTTGTCATATGATTATTCTATTCGCTCGTTAATTACATTGATATGGTCAGTTGTTAAATATCCGCTTCTAAGGCATGTGTGCTCTCTTGGTTGATTAAAGTCTAGTTGTCTTTCTATCCGGCCTGATGTGGTCTTTATAGATATTTTATATATGTTATAATACAATACTGTGTGCTTATGATTAAAATACTTGATTGGATAGAGTCGTCAATTGCTTGGGTGTCAAAAGTGGGTGATTGAAAATTTGAGTCTAACCCTTACTTTCGCATAAGAAATGGATATACTTAAAAACCAGAGAGAGGGAGAGAGAGGGGGGCGTCACTACGAGGGGGTGCTGAAAAGTTCCTGGCTTTAAAGGTATCGTGAAAGGGTAGAGCTCTCTCTCTCTCTCTCTCTCTCTCTCTCTCTCTCTCTCTCTCTCTCTCTCTCTCTCTCTCTCTCTCTCTCTCAGTAAAATGAGAGGTTACAGTATTATGCTTTCTTACTATTGACCATGCGAAAGTAACCAGGGGTGGTTGAAAATCCCCAGGTGCGGGGAAAATTCTCCATGAGTAGGGGGAGTTCACCAAGGTTGGGAATAGTCTTAAAGAAGAGACAGAAATTAGACAGTTTAAATTCCAGGAGCTGTCTACACATCTGTACACGACTGGAAAAGACCACATTAAAGGAAACAACAAGAATAATAATAACAATTTCCACTTCTTTAAATTCTAGATGTAAATTAAAATTACATGCAAAGGCCGCTTTAACACCAAATCTTTAACTCCTATGCCACTTTTCACTAAGTACAGCATTCTCAATAATTATTTCAACCGATTCAAGAAAAGTGTAGGACAATGGATTTGTTCAATAACGTCTCTAATTGCTATGAAGTTAGTTTTCTTCAATTATTATTCTCATTAATTGCATTCTCATTCATACTATTATTGCCACCATTGTTTGTATTACTCGAACAAATACCTGATAAATCAATTTAGATCTTTAGTATTATTTTGTGAAATTAATAAAACCAAAAGAAGTTAAGTCAAAATCGATTACCACTAATTTATCTTATGCTTTCATTCCCACGCTTTACACGATCTTTGTAAGAACGTGCAAAGTTAAATGCTGTAACAAGGGATTGAACAAAAATAACGGGAAACATAAAGGAAACTATTTACATAAAACTTTAATTTGGTTATCCTGTTAATAAAGGGGTTAATCAAGCATATACAAAATTAGAAATCTGCCAAAGACTCAAAAATTAAGACAGAAGGTAAAATTATATACAGCAGGAAGGTCTAGTCTTGTTGAAGATTGCCTGGCCATTTCAGCCAGACACGGGCTCTTGCACTTTTGCAGCCCGAAGGTGTTTTGGTAGGATTTTGGGGATAGGTAGTTGGGATGGGGTGTATTCTGCAACTTTTATTTTAGGATTTTGGGTTAGGTTATGGGTTGTGGATTGGAACAGGCGATGGTTTCATGCCTGTTTAGAGAAGGAAGAAGGTGACAGCGGGAAGGGGATGTCCTTCCCAAGAGCCCACTGGCTCCAGTCTTTAGTTAGAGAAAAAGTTATAGTAGTAAGTCCCGATAAGTAGGAGGGCTCGGGAAGGAGTTGAAAAGTTTTAGTTGGAGATATTGGTATAGGTGAAGCAAAAAATTTCGTAGTGGTTTAAGCTTAAGTTATTATATAGAGGAATAGTGTGAGATTTCAGCTGAGTGAGAGAGAGCTGAAAGGAGGGAGTTGTAGCTGCTTGAGTAGTAGGGAAAGGATGGAATAAACATTCCTGTACCTGTAAATCTAGAACAAAAATAAAAATAGAGTTACTTATAATTGTAATTATTGAGACGTCTATAGATTAATGGTTGGGAGGGATACCTGAACTGAAAAGACAGAGATTGCAAGTGGAAGAGGTGTTAGAAACCAAAAAAACCGTCAACGGCTCCGCCCTTATTTTCAACGTTGAAAAAAAGACGGGAAAACAAAACTGTCTCATTATGAGGAGTACGAGTTATTGCCTTCGGCCGCCAACAATCGTTTTGATTCCAACAGAGAAGCTGAAGAGGGGGTGAAAGGGTTACTTAGGTGGAGGGTAGCTGCGGAGAAAGGCTGAGAAGGCATCAACATTGGCAATTATGAGTTTGACAATTGCTGTTGCACTTGCAGTATTGTTAGGGTTGAGATCCTGCCGAAGTAGGCTCGTTTCCTGACAGTGCAGTAGGTAGTGCTGTAGAGGTTCTTATATGTCTTGATCACAGTAATTGCACGGTCTTATTGGCCTAGGCTGTGTTGCTGGGTCTTCACTGGTGTCCAAGATGATTTGCCAGCTTCATAGATATCCCAGTTGCAGTCTGCAGATGATAACTGCGACCTGTCTTGCAATTGGGTGTGGTAATATGTTTGTAGCTTCAATATACCATTTTGCAGATCTTGATCCATCTAGGAAGGCTCGCCTTACTTCACTTGTCTTTTAGATGTTACAGTAGGCAGCCATTTGATTCTTGATGGTTTTAAGTGAAGGTTGCAGAGTAATGCTTATAGTCTGGCACATTAAGGCTGATTTGGCTAGGTAGTCGGCCTCATCATTGCCAGAGATTCCGGTGTGGCTTGGAATCCAATTCAAGGTTACTTGCCTGTTGTGGCTTTGGTGGGCTAAGGCTAGGAATTGAATTCCTGTGATGAGGTAAATATTCTCTGTGGGTTATTTGTTGCTGAGGTCCAGGATGGCTCCTCTGGAATCTGTATGGATTGTTGTGCTTCCATCTTGAAGGTTGGCAGAGTGTTCTAGGGTTTTTGCAATAGCCACTAGCTCAGTTTGTAGTGTGGCGGCGTGGTTAGAAAGTCTCCAATTTTTTCTATATCCTGTTGGAGAGACAACTGGGATTGCGCGGTCTAATGATCCATCAGTATAGTAGATGTTAGGTGCAGGTGTGTTCCTGATTGCATTCTTTGCAGCTTCAGTGAGTTGCTCTGGTGTGCAGAGGGCTTTGCTTGCTGCTGGTAGGATGGTGAAGTTGTATTTGATGGGGTCCTGAGCCCAAGGGGCAGGAGTGCTGTAGCCATCGTGCTTTTGTTGTCCCTTGGTTTTTTGGGCCTCATTTTGCATTTGCATCCTTCTTAGTGTGTCTAGTAGTTTCTTTGCATGAGAGTTAGAGTTAGAAATCTTTTCAGTTTGTTGGTGAGTGGGCTTGTCCTGTCTGGGATGATTGACTTGAATATGATGCTGCTATTCCTGATGTCAATCCTGGCTGACAGGGAAATTAGGTTGGTTTCTGCTCTAAGTAAGCAGAGTCTTGTCAAAGCATAAATGACGATTGATTGAATCGTATCAGATGTACATGAAATTTACTTAATGGAAAATTACATACAATACAATGCACATAAAGGTTACAAACCAGAGCTCTCCACCCATGCCTGAATTTCCATGGTCAGATAATGATATGAATTGTCTAAATAAAATCGCTTGAATATTCCTTAACTAATGGGTAAAAGTGGCCACATATTTACACCATTTCAACTCTCGTAAATTTCGGAATTTCTGCCTCAGATGCGTTTAGCTCTGGTGGTAGACGAAGAGGACAGAGGTTTTATCATTTTAGGATAGTGATTATGGTGATAGATCACGTGTCTCGAATTTAGACAGATAAAGTCGGCGATGCGTGGGACTTCTAAGCCTACCCTGACTTATTAGGATTTAAGTAATTATAGACAGGGGTTAGTAATTAATTATTCCCTATTGGCATTATACTCGGACCATTGATTGAATTGTTGTTTCGTTCAGCTAAAATGAGCCTTGAACAAGCTCCTTAAAGGCGGGTTTACACGGCCGAGCAGATCGCCGAGCCCGGTTGTCGAACCTAATTGTACAACGGCTCGAAGAGCTTTCAGACAGTTCATCGAGCCTCAGTGTGCCTCGTGCTAAAACAACGTCAACATGTCTCTCGACCAGGACGATTTGATAGCTATTGCTTTAGCAGTGGCACTAAGACGGAAAAAAAAGATCAAAGTGGACGAAGGATTGGCTACTAAAAAGAGAGAAATTTTCACACACCAACTTGCTTATTGCTTTAAAATTAAGGCTTTAAAATTAGTTCTTTCAATATTTCATGCAGAGCCGCTATTCCTTTGTTTCTGGCTACTTTATTGGAATAGTCTTTTGATTTAACTTTCCATAAAGCTGGATGAGCCCGATATGTATGTATGAAATCAAAGTACGACTTCCTTCTCATTCTTGCTTTCATTAATGGCAGCCATTATTCATTTCTTTGATGATGTTTCCTCTAGCAGGTTTGAATAACAACTGAGGTTCGATGCTCGACACCCGTTCACACCGCTCGTCAAACAATGTAGCTCCGCCCACAAAAGTCAAGATGAGTCTGACTTTCATCGAGCCGTTCGGCGAGCGCGC
>NC_090740.1:41396982-41399482 GCF_036898095.1 Palaemon carinicauda
CATTATTTTTTATATTTGAATATGAGATGGTGCCAACTAAAGGATTGAGGATATTCACAAGGTACTTAGATAATTTATATGCTGCTGAACCTACAGAGCTAATTATTGGCCTAGCTGGATAATTTGGCTTATGAGTTTTAATAGTTCCATACATATATGGCAATGTTGGTGATATTGTACAAACCTTTTTTATCAGATCTTCATTCCCTTTTAATAACTCTTTCACTTTTTTGTTGTAACTACTATTCACAAACTCAATTGGATTTTTTCTTAATTCCATGTATGTGTTTTCATCACTCAAGAGGTTTTCCATTTTTTCTATATAATCATTTTTATTCAAGATTACCAGTGCTCCAGATTTATCGGCTTTTGTCAACTTAATATTACTATCTTGCTTCAATTCGGCAATTGCTCTCTTGAATCTTTTTGGGCAATTTGGAACCACTGGTTTTTTCATATTGCTGTATATAATACCCTTAATCATATTTACTTCTTCTACAGAAATATCACTGAATTTCTCCAGGTTACACACTCCATTTGTAATTTCTACACTATTCACTGCACTTGATGACATCGAGAAATTTAAACCGTATCCCAAGGCACACTTCACATTTTTATCTAGAATTTTATTTGACAAATTAACCACACATTCTGGATTAACGTTTGTAGTCCACGGGCTACTTTCTATCAGTGCATTGAGTTTCGTGTCATGCTTTTGTTTGAGTTTTCTATACACTTTTTCGTTCATTTCTCCATAGCAGAAACCTCGAAGTGAGTCTTTCCAATCCGTTGGTATTGAGGCTTCAAAATGTCTCCTTTTTCTTGTTAGGTCTTCAAACGCTCTTCGGTTTTTAATTTTCATTGAATTTATATGCTTTTCTAATATACTTCTCTGTATATCACCAAATGGTTGATCTTCTATTTCCAATAGGGATTTCGTTATCATGCATTTCGGAATGACTTGTTCCTCCCAGCATTCACGAAGAAACCGCAGGTGTTCTTTAGTAGTATGGGCGCGTGTGAGGGTGTCTGTAAATTCTCTAATAATATATACCAAGATAGGGAAAGTCGTACAGAAAGTCTGGAAGGAGTACGTGGTATCCATTTATGCGTAAAAATCACAGGAAAACGTGATGCTCAGATGCAGAAGAACCACAGGGAAAATGAAAATACAGAATATACACTTGAGTCCTGACTAGTTTCGTGATACTTCCTCAGAGGACTGATTTATTGAGAGAGGTTTCTTACATTTTATAGGGAAAGCAAAAGTACGAACATACATATAGAGATTTAGAGAACAATGGTTCCAAATTGCCCAAAAAGATTCAAGAGAGCAATTGCCGAATTGAAGCAAGATAGTAATATTAAGTTGACAAAAGCCGATAAATCTGGAGCACTGGTAATCTTGAATAAAAATGATTATATAGAAAAAATGGAAAACCTCTTGAGTGATGAAAACACATACATGGAATTAAGAAAAAATCCAATTGAGTTTGTGAATAGTAGTTACAACAAAAAAGTGAAAGAGTTATTAAAAGGGAATGAAGATCTGATAAAAAAGGTTTGTACAATATCACCAACATTGCCATATATGTATGGAACTATTAAAACTCATAAGCCAAATTATCCAGCTAGGCCAATAATTAGCTCTGTAGGTTCAGCAGCATATAAATTATCTAAGTACCTTGTGAATATCCTCAATCCTTTAGTTGGCACCATCTCATATTCAAA
Source organism: Palaemon carinicauda (assembly GCF_036898095.1). NCBI lineage: Eukaryota > Metazoa > Arthropoda > Malacostraca > Decapoda > Palaemonidae > Palaemon > Palaemon carinicauda. The sequence goes on from NC_090740.1 coordinate 41,398,714, forward strand.
TATAAAAAATAATGTAGACTTGATTAACAAACTGAATGAAGTACAGATCAACAGTACCTGTAGGCTTGTCAGTTTTGATGTAGTCTCACTATTCACAAAAGTACCTATTGATGACATGTTGGAATTTTTATCTGAAACATTAGATAATAGACAATTGAATCTACCATTCTCCATACACACTTTAATAGAATTAATTAAATTATGTATAAAAGATTGTAAATTTGAATTCAATGGGAGATTTTATGCACAAACTTTTGGTATGGCTATGGGAAACCCTTTATCCCCAGTATTGAGCAATCTATATATGGAATTTTTTGAAAGCAGAATCGTAAATAACATCATACCTAATAATGTAAAATGGTTTCGATATATTGACGACATAATATGTGTGTGGCCAGGAAATGAAAATTTAGATAACTTTCTTCTTAGATTGAATAGTTTGGTACCATCAATAAATTTCACTATGGAGCTGGAGAATAATTGTACCCTACCTTTTTTGGATTGTCGCATACATAGATGTAATAATAGTCTCAAGTTCAGTGTATACAGAAAGCCAACGAATATCTCGGCATATGTCCATTATTACTCAAACCAAGGCAACAAAGTTAAGAAATCTGTATTTACTTCTATGTTTTTAAGAGCATTCCGAGTCTGCAGCCCTGAATATATTGATGACGAAATAAATGGTATTAGAGCAATAGGTAAAAAACTAAAGTATCCTGAAATTGTATTAGATGATGCCCTAAGAACAGCAAAAAAGACTTTGTTC
>NC_090740.1:41404482-41409482 GCF_036898095.1 Palaemon carinicauda
GCCTTGACAAACGACACCCACTTTTTCCATAATGACTCATATTGTCTTCGGGTAGATTTGGACTTAAATTTCTCCAAAAAGTCTATACTGTCTCTTGATATCCCGCAGCTTTTTTTCTCTCATTGTTAGGGAGAGAAAATTATGAGATGCAGGTTCCGGGTTTTCTGTGATGAAGCGAAGACAGTCGACTTCTGTACTCCCTGAGTTAGGGTTGGATCCGGTAGCGGTACAAACTTCAGTCGTAGTTCCAATGCCAGAGGGAACCAAACGCTGATTAGCCACTTGTGGGCCACTATTGCCGCCTCCCTTTTGAAGGATCTCATATTGAATACCTTCAAAGGAGGTTGTGCAGAGGGAACAGGAAATCCTGGACCATCTATTCCAGTCTAGGGACAGTGTGTCCACTGTTTCCGCTAGCGGATCCTCGTACGGGGACACATTCTACTTGTTGTCTTTCGTCGCAAAGAGGTCTATCTGCAGTTTCGGGACTTAACTCCAGATGAGGGAGAACGATCCTGCGTCTAGGGACCATTCTGACTCTATCGGTGTGAACCTGGATAGAGCGTCCGGTGTCACGTTGCGGACCGATTGAATGTGAACTGCTGACAGGTGCCATTTCTTTCTTTCCGCCAAACGGAATATGGCCAACATCACTTGGTTGATTCGAGGCGATCCCGACCCTTGTCGATTCAGGCATCTCACTATCACCTCGCTGTCTAGAACCAAACTTACATGGTTCGAGTGGCGAGGAGAACTTTCTTTAGTGTCGGAAGTACTGCCATGGCTTCTGGAAAGTTGATGTAAAATGACTTGAAAAGATTGGCCCAAGCTTCCTGGACTCTCTTCTGGTGAGAGTGACCTCCCCATCCTTCCTTTGAAGCGTCTGTATGGATGATGACTGAAGGTGGATGTGGCTGAAGAAGTATTGATTTCTTCAGGTGCTTGGCTTTGGACCACGACTTGAGAAGCGTTCGCAGTCGAGTCGGTTGTGGTCTCATCAGATCTCTTCGCGCGTTTGATGCGTATTTTCTCCAGACTCCTGTTGCATCCTTGCATCCTTTAGCTGTGCTCTTAGCACTGAATCTGTTATCGAAGCAAACTGTAGAGAGCCCAGTACTCTCTCCTGTTCGCGTCTTGATATCCATTTGGATTTCAATAGTCTCTTGACAGATCCTGCTATTACTTTCCTCTTCTTCCCAGGAATGGAAAGTTGATGTGACTCCAAATTCCAATGGATTCCCAACCATTGAAATTTTTGAGCTGGAGATAGTCGAGACTTTTTTATGCTGATCTTGAATCCCAGATGTTCCAGGAACTGGATCACTATCTTAAAGGGATGCATGCATTCTGTACTGGATGCTGCCCACACCAGCCAATCGTCCAAGTAGGCCACTACTTGGATCCTCTTTAGGCGTAATTGATGGACGGCTGCGTTCACAAGCTCCATGAAAATCCTTGGGGCTATGTTTAGCCCAAATGGTATGGTTCTGAAGGCGTAAAGTCTTCTTTGCAACTTGAACCCTAGGTAGGAGGAAAGGTGACGATTAATTGGAACGTGCCAATAAGCATCTGACAAGTCTATGGAGACGGTATATGCCCTTTTTTGGGCAGTAGGGTCCTTATGTGTTGAAGTGTGAGCATCCTGAACTTGTAGTTCACTATGAACTTGTTGAGTGGCGACAAGTCCAGAATGACTCTGAGTTTCTGAGTCCTTCTTGGAACACAAAACAGCCTTCCTTGGCACTTGATGGACTTTACTTTTCGAATTACTCTTTTTCACTAAGAGTTTTCGGACATATTCTTCAAGAACGGGGGTAGATTGTTGGAAGAATTGAGGAAATGGAGGTGGAGGACTGTTCCAGCTCCAACCTAGTCCATTCTTTATTAGGCTGTGTGCCCAGGGATCGAAGGTCCAACAATCCCTAAATAGATGTAGTCTCCCTCCTACTGGAAGCATCTCACTTCTGCTGTTGTGGACCTGAGGCCTTGCCTCCTCAACCACATCCTCCCCTGAATCCCCTTCCCCTTGAAGGGCGTCTAGAAGAACCTCTGGCTGTTCCTCTAGCTTTTGACTGAAAGGAAGAAGTCTACCTTTCAAAAGCTGGGTTAAAAGCTGGCGACTGTGTCGCCACTTGTTGAGGTACCAACTGGTACGTGGTTGGAGGTTGTGCCACTATCTGAGGCACCGCGGTCACTAGAAGTTACTGTTGTTGCTGTCGGTAGGGCTTAGGCGGCCGAGAGGATAGCCTAGGCCCTTTTGTCATCTTCTTGGGTTGGGGATCCTCATCCGGAGAAGACTTTCTCTTAAAGTTTAATCCCCACCTCTGGGTCAGCTTTGTTACTACCTCTTTAACCACTTCGTTGGGAAAGAGGTCTTTACCCCATATGCAAGAGGAAATCAGTCTCCTCAGTTCGTGCCTCACCGCAGCCGAGGCGAACACAAACTCTCTACAGGCTCTCCTAGCTTTAATAAAGCTATAGAGATCCTTCGTAACTGTGGCCAGATGGGTTTTGGCCACTACCATGAACATGTCCTGTTTCTTGGGGTCACTTGCCATCGTTTATTAAAAATCTTATGCAATGACATCGATGCCGCAAGTCTTTCTTTCGTCTCTTGCTCTCTGCGCGAGAGAAACTCCGATAGCTTTGGAAGTTCCTCACCAACCTGACGTTCGGCAATATCAGCTTCCAACTTCCTGACTGAGAAGGTAAGGTGAACGTCCTTCCAGTCTTTTTGGTCCAATGGTAAGGTTAGGGATAACGGCTTGCATTCCTCCAGGGAGGGGCATGGTTTCCTTGCCTCCGCCGCCTTCAAGGCTGCCTTATATCCCTTTTCCATGAAGGGAAAGGCTCTGGTTGGAGAGGCCACAAAGGAGGGAAGCTTCTTACTCAAAGCTGGCACCTTTGAGTTCGTGAATCCCCTCTCTTTCATCGAACTCGCTAGTAATGCCTGTGCTTTACTATGGTCAAGGACTATGACCTACTTCGGCTCCGTTTCCTCCTTTGAGGCTGGCTCCTTCCTAAGACAGACATAGCAGTCTTGGTAAGAGTCTTTGTTGGGCCAAAATTCCACATCTTCCAGGGGAATTGAGCCCAACTTCTTCGATATAACAATCTTCCCGGTTGTCATTGGCATGTGTTCGGCATACCTCCAAGGATTGGTATCCGAGCACAAAGGAAGATCCTTCACGTTGAGTCGCTTCTGGGGCCCACGTGATGCTGCAAGTCTGCGTATCTCCAGTTTCATCGCAGCTTCCTTTTCATCATTCTTCTTTTGTATTTGTTGAATCATTTCAACAATAGAAGAAAGAGTATTCCCCAGATCATCTGGGGTAGCAGACAATGTAGAGGGAACAGGTTCTGGGGCCGGAACCGATATAACTGACACCTTGTCGATTTCTTCCTCTTCTATTTCTGGAGCCTGGGTCAGCTCCTCCTCCTGACCTTCTCCCAGAAGGTCCTTCTCTGTATAATCCGACATCTCTGACATCCTATCGTCCAATTGGATGTCTTGAAGGGCGGCTGAGACTTCAGAATCTGCCGGATTCGGGACGGTTGGTATCTCCTCATAAGGCTGAGGGATGACTGCATCAGTCGATGCCTTAGGGAAAAGTTAGGCCCTCATCTTCTCGTTTGGAAGGTAGCGGCCTGAAGTGTTTTTCTGAAAACTCCTCACCCAGGCTCGCAACTTTTCTCTAACAGCCTCCCTTGACTCCGCCGACTTAGGGGTGTCAAACGCCTCGGTAATCAGGATAGAATATATGATACATACCTGAGGGTTCTAATACCGGAGATCACCTTTGGAGGCTGCGCATGCTGCGTACCTCCTGCATAAGTCATGTCCACAGAAGTTCTTACTGCGGACATTGCAGAACATACTCCCGCACTTCGGATGGTCCTCCTGTAAAGAGAAGAAAATCCATGAGTATCAAGTGAAGGCTTTTCACTTATTGTTAATACATGTAGCTTATACAGTAAAGCTAAAAAGAAAAGAAGGAAAGACACATACTTGTATTTCCTGCCCAGTCAATTGCTGTAACCTCCCCAGATATTAAAACTAAGGTTAATTCTTATTCTAGAATACCTTATATATTTTCCTAAGCGGAAAGTTAAGGTGTAGCTCACACCTTGAAATAAAGTTTTAATATACGGGATAGAATGAATACAGAAAGAACTCACTTTCTATATATTGTACGGTTTCAACAAAAGGCTGTACAAGATAATATTAAGTGTGTTGGAAGAACTTTAGTGTTACAACAAACACTGTACTGTAGCTTTATTAATACCGTGTGTACTACACCACAAATATAGTAACTACTGAACATCGCATGCTGTCGTGCCGGCCGGCATTTACCCCTGTATAGTTCAAAGGTATGCTACCTTTAACTAATAGGCGGCAGTTCACTGGTTCGCAAATGTGTGTGCCGGCCGGCAACTGAAAACACTAGTACCCAACTGCCGGCCGCTAATCATAGTGGCCGGCAGATCTCAGGATGTGTTTCTACTGCAGGCCGTTTAAGCCGGCAGCCGGGCTAGGAGTACAATACACTAGCAAGAAAAACAGTATGGATGTAAGGTTATAAGGCGGCATTGCCATACAACCTTCATCCAGAAAGAGTGAACATATGGAAGGGGAGAATGTAGCATTCAGGCTTCCTATAAATCCATAGCCTGCCGGGCTCTACCAGCAGACATGGAAGGGAGACCAAGGGAGGTCTGGGGCTCACTCTGTAGAAGAAAAAGGGGTCTCTGCCGGCCGGCACGTTATTGCCGGCCGGCACGTTATTGCCGGCCGGCAGAGAGCTGAGCCGGTCCCCCATCCTAACCTACACTAGGTACAGAAGTAGGACTGCGGCCAAGAGATGTGATGGCTAGACCATCACTAAGAAAGAGAGGGGGGAACGGGATAAGGGTCCTGTAAACTTCGCTCCAGTATGAGACACCCAGCAGTTAGGAAAGCTCATCCTAACCTAGAGTTTGTCTATAGGGAGGAAGGTTGG
>NC_090740.1:41414482-41419482 GCF_036898095.1 Palaemon carinicauda
AAAATACAGACGACTGGTGAAATCTAACCGATGCCCTTTGCATCTATAGGCGTTGGAGTTGATGATGATGATAAAGATGATATATATAGATATAGATATGTATGTATGTATGTATGTATGTATGTATGTATGTAAATATATATATATATATATATATATATATATATATATATATATATATATATATATATATATATATATATATATATATATATATATATATATATATATAATGTACATGTATATATGTATTTAAGTATATATGTATACATATACTGTATATACATGACATGAGAGAGAGAGAGAGAGAGAGAGAGAGAGAGAGAGAGAGAGAGAGAGAGAGAGAGAGAGAGAGAGAGAGAGAGAGAGAGAGAGAGAGAGAGAGAGAGGGTAAACTGCAGTTCTATATTTATATAAAGCAGTTATCGATAGCAAAGGCTTCCGTTTTCTTTTATGCTACTCTCGTTGCAATAACAGAAAACTGAAAGGCAAGTCGCATTTTTATTAAGAGACATCATAAACTGCCTTGAGAATAAAACAGTGATGCTTGGGATCAACTTCATTATTTAAACTAATTACGTATATAGTCATGAATAAATTAGGAAGAGGAAGTAAATGTTTTTTTTAAATATTTAACATAGATAAAATTATTCTATGCAGATGATGCCTTAGTGATTGCAGAGGATATTGTGAGGACAACAAGACGAGCAGTGAGACACTGACAATTTATTGAACATGCAACGGTCACTATATTACAGAGTTTGGACGGATAATTAGCCCGGGAGGGAGGCCGATCCAACCGCCACAATCATTTGTTTTGATTCAAACATAAATATAAAATATCAAGGCGGTTTTAATTGGCCGATCATCACCCAATCTTCTTGTCCATGGACGTTCAGGAGGAAAGATTTGGCTTTTCTTCTGACAACCTCGTATGGGCCGTGATAAGGTCTAGTCAGGGGCTGAGCATCGACCCGGATGAAGACGTAGTCGCAGTCGTCTAGGTTCTTGGGTGTGAAGTGTCTGGTCCTGTCCTCGTATGTTTTCAGGCATGGTCTGAATTTCCCGGCGATTTCTCTCAGGTGATCCGGCTTGGTGTCATCGGTAGTTGCAGGGAAGAATTCGCCAGGGACTGTAAGGCCTCGCCGTAGACCTTCTCCGCAGGAGAAGGTTCGCCGTCTGCCCTGGGAGCGGTGCGAAGGTCAAGGAGGACCTACGGGAGTTGCGCTTTCCAATGTTCCTCCGTACATATCACCATCAGAGCTGTCTTGAGTGTGCGATAAGCTCTCTCGACCATACCGTTCGCTGCAGGGTTGTATGCCATGGTGCTGTGGTGTCATTCTCATCAGGTTCGCCAAAGAGAGCCAGATCTCTGACAAGAAAACGGAACCTCGGTCCATCGTGATGCCGTCGGGGACACCGAAGCGGCTCATCCAACTCGACAGGAGAGCTTCGGTGCAGGCGTGGGTGGTTGCTTCGGACATCGGAGTTGCTTCTAACCATCTAGTGGAGAGGTCGACGATCGTCAGGAGGTATCTTACAGAACCTGAAGGGGCCAGAGGTCCCAAGTCCATGTGGATGTGTCAAGAATCGTCTCTTGGGTTGGGGAAAATCACCGACTCCCGACTCGGTATGATGGCTGACCTTACTCGTCTGGCAATTAATGCAGGTTTTCGCCCACTCAAGGGAATCTTTTTTGATTCCTGGCCAGATGAATTTTTCGGATAAAAGGCGGGTTGTAGTGGGACCCGAGGGCTGTGATAATCCGTGGATGACGTCGAAGATCCTTCTGCAGGAGGCGGGAATCCATGGGCGCGGACGGCCTGTGCTGGTGTCGCAGAGGATGGTTTCCCCGGCTGGTCCGAGGGGAATATTCTTCATTCATAGCATTGATGCTGTCATACGATAGTCTTGGGCCTCTGGGTCATTCTGCTGTTCTACGGCGAGGTTTGCGTAGTCGATCCCCAGGTGGGCCGCGTTGATCTCTATCCTAGAGAGGACGTCGGCGATGGGGTTCTTCTTACCCGGTACATAGCTGATAGTGCAGCCAAATTCTGCAATGGCTGCCAAGTGTCGTTGTTGGCGAGAGGACCATGCGTCTGAAGACTTCGTGAAAGCGTGGCTCAGGGGCTGGTGGTCCGTTGCGATGGGGAAGGGCGTTCCTTCAAGAATGTATCTGAAGTGGCGCACGATGAGGTAGACAGCGAGGAGCTCCATGTCGAACATGCTGTACCTGGTTTCCTCGGGTTTGAGTTTCTTGCTGAGGAAGGCCAAGGGCTGCGGGTAACTGTTGACGATCTGTTCGAGGACAGCAGAGCAGGCGACATGGTCAATTTCAGGGGGCCACTGTTGTCATGGTACCCTAGGGTGGTGGCTTTGGCGAGGACTGCCTTCGTCCTGTCGAAGGCGCGTTGCTGCAGAGGACCCCAAACGAGCTTCTTGGCTTTTCCTTTCGGGATGTTGTTGAGGGGAGTCAGGATGTGGGCGATGTTGGGGATGAAGCGACGGTAGTAGTTTACCATCCCCAAAAACTCCTGAAGGTGCCGGATGGTCATTGTGGTTAGGAAGGTTTTCACGGCGTCCACCTAGGTTGATGTGGGCTTCACGCCCGTTGCGGATAATTGATGTCCGAGGAAGTCCACCCTATCGGCGCCGAATGTGCACTTGTCAAAATGCACGATCAAACTGTTCTCCTGAAGGCGTTTCAGCACGGCGCGGACATGTTTCCAGTGTTCCTCTTTCGTCCTGAGGTAGATTAAGATATCGTCCATGTAGCAGATGCAGAACAGTAGGTCCCCTGAGGATGCTATCCATCAGTCGTTGAAAGGTGGCCCCTGCATTGCGTAGGCCGAAGGTTGAGTATGAGAAGGTGTAGGAGCCGAACGGTGTTATGATGGCGGTCTTAGGCACGTCCTCTGGGAACACAGGGACTTGAAAGTATGATTTAAGCAGCTCCATCTTGGTAAAAATCTTTGCCCCATGAAAGGTGCTGGTGAGGTCTTGCATATTCGGCAGGGGGTAGTGGTCTGGCGTTGTGATGAGGTTAAGGCGCCGGTAGTCACTGCAGGGCCTCCATGTCCCGTCCGGTTTTTTTTACCATGTGAACCAGAGATGCCAAAGGGCTGGATGCCTTCTTGCATATGCCTATCCGTTCCATGTTTTCGAAGGCCCGTTTGGCATCTTTCAGCTTCTGCGGGCGGAGGCAGAGGAACTAGGCGTGCGTGGAAGGTCCCGTTGTGTTTATATGGTGGTAGACCCAGTGCTTGGAGGGGATTCCGGCAACTGTTGAAGTTCCGGCTTGAAAACATCGGAGAACTCCTGAAGAAGGGCGGCGTAGGGCTGTGCTACGATGGCGGAGATTGGTGTGATACCCGGACCAGCTCGTAGTGGGCGGGTTCGGCATGTCCCAGTGTCGATGAGGCATTTCCCAGCGACGTCGACGAGGAGGCCATGGTTAGCTAGGAAGTCAGCGCCGAGGAGAGGGTGTCTGACGTCAGCGATAGCGAAGGGCCAAGGGTAAAATCGGCCCATGATTGAGATTTTAAGCACCCTAGTCCCATAACACCGTATGGGAGATCCGTTGGCGGCGATGAGCAAGAGGGCGTCACTACAAGGCGCCCGGTTTAGGTCGGTCTGTGAGGGAGAGAATGTTGATTGTATACAGTCAGTTTAGGTCAGCCTGTAAGGGAGGGAATGTTGATTGCATATAGCCAGTATCGACCATAAGCCTAAGGTTGGATATGGCGTCGAGGATGTAGAATCCAACCTTGCCGTGATCTTCTACTGCGGCTACAGTTGATTTCGGCAGTGTTTGGCGTCAAAATTTCTTTGGGAACTTGCAGGGGGCCCTGCACTTCACTGCATTGCCCCCAAACTGCTGGTGGTAGAAACACCAAGTTGGGTTCGGTCTATGGTTCTGCTGCATCGGCTGCAGAGGTTTCTTCTTCATCAGGGCGAGGATTTCGTCGTCGTCAGCAGAGGGCGCCGCCGAGGAGTCGAGGGATGAGCAGCTGAAGGAGGATGATGCGCCAAGCCTTGGAGGCTTCGTATAATTTCTGTGCCCTTGACAGGAGGTCGTTCATCGGCAGGGCGTCTGTGTCGGTGAGGTGGGCTCTCACGTCATGCGGGAGGCGTCGGAGGAATATTTTGCGAGATAGGCTTGTCTCTCGTCGTCGTCCATTGGCGTCGGTTTCTGGCAGCATTTTAAGTCTAACCAGTTCATCCCATGTTTCTACGGGAGAGGCGTCGCCCATAGGTCTATTGCTGAGATCAAGGACCTTCTGTGCCCTTGCCGAGATGGAAAGCAAGTATAGGTTGATTAATCTGGTTTGTAGGTCGTCGTAGGATACCTGACCGGAGTGGGCATCGAGCCATGGGGAGATCTTGTCAAATACCTCCTCAGGTATGGAGGTCAGGACGATGTCAGCTTTGGCGCAGGGGTCGTTTAGCTTGGCCACCCTGAATAGTATGTCTGCCCTCAGAAACCAGGAGGCGGTGTTGTGTTGTGAGAATGGTGGCAGCTTGACTTTGGGCACAGCTGAGTGGTTGTTTGGCACGATAGACTGGACGGCATCGTCATGGTCAGTTGATGCATCTGACCAAGGGCGTGAGCTGGTTATGTCTGATATACTCATCGTTGCTGCCTCACGAAACTAAGTGTAATAAAGCCAAAAGACGTCTTTAAACTTTAATGGCAAAAGGAGATATACGAAGGAAACGCAGCCGTAATTAGTCCGCTAATGGCAAGCCAAAACTGCTATGTGTTTCCAACATCTCCGGGGTCACCAGTTGTGAGGGCAACAAAACAAGCAGCGAGAGACTGACAATTTATTGAACATGCAACGGTCACTATATTACAGAGTGCGGACGGATAAGTAGCCCGGGAGGGATGACCAATCTAACCACCACAATCCTTTGTGTTTTGATTCAAATATAAATACAAAATATCAAGGCGGTAGCCTTATGAAATATACAATTCTATACATGGATATAAAGTTCTC
>NC_090740.1:41424482-41434482 GCF_036898095.1 Palaemon carinicauda
AAAATTAAAAGTATCTTTTAAATGAGAATTTGATATGGTGCCAAGACATGGGGAAAGTAATTTTGCTATCCACTTAGATATATTGTAGGTTACACAATTACGGGTTGAAGTAATTGGCCTCATAGGTACTCCTTCCTTGTGAATCTTCGGTAATCCATACATGTGGGAAAGAGATGGTAAATAAGCCTGAAATTTCTTGCACAACTCGGGATAATCTTTCTGGAGGAGAGATTTTAACATCTTATTGTAAGTTGCCTGCCATCGTTTAAGTGGATCCGTTGTTAGTTTCTTGTATGTAGATTCGTCACTTAATAAAAAATTCATTTTTTCTGTATAAGTATTAACGTCTAGAACTACAATTTTATTACCTTTATCTGCTTTTGTGATAAGAATGTCTCTTCTTTTCTTCATGAGCTTTCACTAAACATTCTTTATAACGATTGTAGCTATTTCTAATCGCTGGATAGACGTAAAGTCTTTTAGGAGCACTTGACGATCTGAAGAAAAGAAGAGACATTCTTATCACAAAAGCAGATAAAGGTAATAAAATTGTAGTTCTAGACGTTAATACTTATACAGAAAAATGAATTTTTTATTAAGTGACCAATAGATTTTAAGAATATGGACAAATTGATATCAATGCCTGATACACATAGACGGAAACTGATTGAAGCTGTTTTAATTCAGAATTCTAATAATTTTAATATATATCAAAGTAATTTTAAATTGGATCAGTTTTTAGATAATATTGTAAAAAACAATGTAACTATTGTTAAGGAATTGTTAAACGATGTAAACAAACCACCGTGAAATGCTGTTAATATTCGCTAAGACTGTAACGGGCTTTTTATCTCTTAAGAACCTTTTTGTAACTCTTTTAAAAAAAAAAAAAAATTTATAACCATTTGTATTCTGAAGAGGAAGGGAGATGGTCCCTTCGAAAGCTAAATAAACTTCTATTTTTCATACATTGTGGGTTATTTTATTTATCATAAATACACGGAAAATTGTGTATTTTAATGTATATATATATATATATATATGTGTGTGTGTGTGTGTGTGTATGTATGTATGTATTTGCCACTAAGCTGAAGGAAGGATCAGAAAAACGAAATTTTTACCAAGCGCTTCCGTATTGTCATACCCCTTCAGGTCAGAGGTGACTATGAATCTGTTCTTAACATTTTGTATCAATAGAACCTGAAGAGGTATGACAATACGAAAGCGCCAAGTCAAAAAAAAAATTCTGATGATCCCTACAGTTTAGTGGCATATATATATATATATATATATATATATATATATATATATGTATATATATATATATATATATATATATATATATATATATATATATATATATATATATATATATATATATGTATATATATATATATATATATATATATATATATATATATATATAGATATGATTTATGTATATATATAATGTATATATATATATATATATATATATATATATATATATATATATATATGTATATATATATATATATAATGCATATATATATATATATATATATATATATATATATATATTTATATATATATATATAATGCATATATATATATATATATATATTTATATATATATATATAAAATGCATATATATATATATATATATATATATATATATATATATATATATATATAATGCATATATATATATATATATATATATAATGCATATATATATATATATATATAATGCATATATATATATATATATATATATATATATATATAATGCATATATATATATATATATATATATATATATGTATATGTATATATATATATATGTATATGCATATGTATATATATATATATATATATATATATATATATATATATATATATATATATATATATATATATATATATATAAATGTTGGTGTCGAAAACAGAGACGGCTAAAATACCTGTATACTGTAAAATAAATTTAAATTTGCTTTTATTCATGTCCAAATACTTTTATTTTCGTAAGTCGTTTCAGGATCTTTTCATGTTTAACTCTGAATAAGTGGGATGTTACTGATAAGCTGTATCATTTTTAAGTACTTCATTTAAACTGAAAGTCGAACGAATACGGTAACAATAAGAAGACTCGCCCTATCATTTGATTAGCAGTGATAAGAAACAACATCATACTGTTTACACGTGACAGTCAGATACCTTAGTTCATTACAAATATCAGTCAACATACAAGAAATCACCAATTAATCCGCACTAATTAAATCTGTTGACCTCAAGGAAACATTTTTTCTATCTAGCAAAATATTTTATGCTAGATCTCTCGGTACGACTAGGTGAAATCATATATTGAATTCCTCTCCTTATTTTAAGGTTCTTTAAATCATTCAATAAATATTATATGGTATAGAAATGATTACATATAAAGCCATTAGATTACTTATTTTGAATAATATGAAAGACTTGGCCATAGCCAAATGAGTCATGTTCTTTATCTTCTCAAATTCCAAAACCGAATACCTTTCAGTAATTGTTGTCAAAATTGGTTTGAAGCGTTATTTCTTTTTATCTAATTTCATCTATAAAAAGGGTCTTTAGCTTAATAATCAAACTTCCACAGGATAAACAAAAGAAAAACATAAATATAGGAAGAGAAGCAACTGATAACAAATGAACTTTGATAAAAATAAAGAACTGTGGAAATTAAAACAATTCAGTAACTTTGCTAGGTAGATGGTTCCCCATTCTGTCAGTTGAAGAAATAACAAGCTCTGGCACTGAGCGGTGTAACATGTGGCCCTTTACCAAGATTACAAGGCGGACAATTTACAAATCAAGTAGTCTTCGTCCGCCTTAAGACAACAATGCTAGAAGTTTCAGACTGAAACTAAGCTTTTGAAAGGTGTCCAAGTAGAAAATCGTCTTAATAATAATTGCTTATTGTAAACAATGAAAGAGGAAAAAGATAAGAAAATGTTCCATGAACAGCAATGTCTCTGGATATGGGGAGCCATATGGACACCATCGCATTTACTAACAACTTCAGAAGATATGTTCAGCAAGTTTAAGGATTAAAGGTCACTTATAAATGGCAGAAGCAAGGGACAGTAGCAATGCCATAGAGAGTGACCATATATACGGTCAGAGCTTAAATCCTTCTCTACCCACGCTAAGGCCAGGGAGGGGCACGCAATGACTGCTAGTAAACAAGCAAGTCGACATATGAGCTACCCCCAAGCCCCAAATCCCTAGCTCACTAGGATGGTGAGATTAAAGACACAACAAGGTACAATCGAGCTTGAGGGGGACTCGAACCTAGTCAGGCAGATCATCAGGCATAGACGTTTCCAATAGGTTATCGCAGCCCTGCTGAAAAGAAAGTTGGAAGGGTAAAGTAACTAAATTGTGGACTGTACATTTTTTTATATCTAATGAAATCATATTGATGATATCACAGACCTCATAAAGGATGTAAGAATAAATATTTCTAGAAATAGATAATTTTGAAAGAGCAGAGTCCACCCTCTCAAGAATGAAGAGTAACCTTTATAAAAACTGTTGCTGAACAAATGGTTTCAAGTTTACTACTATCCATTTCAGACGCCATTACGCCTCGCGTTTGGCAAATATCTTTTAAACGAAGAGTCAGATCAATATGACATTTGGACACTTCTTATTGGAGAGCCCCCAGGATTCATGACACCTCAGTATACTGTCAAGTGTGTGTCATTAATTAGTATACTTTTGGCTTTGAAGGTGCAGATATAAGAACAGAGAAGTGAATCGGACAGACAAGAAAATGTGACTCACGTGACGATGACGTGTATAAATTCACGCCCACGTCCTCTCTCTCTCTCTCTCTCTCTCTCTCTCTCTCTCTCTCTCTCTCTCTCTCTCTCTCTCTCTCTCTCTCTCTCTCTCTCTCTCTCTCTCTCTCTCTCTCTCTCTCTCATGTTTGTTCGTTAGATCATGAGAGGTCATGAAATTTTCTTGAAATTATTGAGGTAGAGTTTTGATTTCTTGTAATGCAGTTAGAAACATTGATTATGTGTTTAATTAAATCAATAAATAAGTATATAAATACACATTATATATATGTGTATGTGTATGTCCTTGTATGTCAATGTATATGTATATGTATGTATGTGTATGATATGTGTATGTGAGTGTGTATGTGTGTGTATAATTATGTATATATAATGTCACTAAGCTGGAGGAAGGATCAGAAAACGAAAATTTTACCTAGCTCTTTTGTAACGAAATTGTCATACCTCTTCTAGGCAAATTAGTTCAAAAACTTAGGAACAGTTTCATAGTCAACTTCGCGACTGTAGTAAAAAAAGAAAGGATACAAAAACATAAAAATTATTACAGAGCTGGTTTTAAAATGACAATTGTCTAAATACATTGTCTATAAGCAGTTCGTGGACTTGTTGATCTATTGTGTGATTCTATGACATTGTTTTATTATATCCTGACAATACAGCATCTCTTTTGCTCCTTCCCAATTAATGGTATGATTTTAAGTTTGAACGATATATTTATGTCTTTTAAATATGGCTTCGAGATCCTTTCCACTCCATCCGACATAAGTCAAATAACCTACTACAGTTATCACCAGCGTTTGTATAAACAATCCGACCATACATAGTGTATACTTTCGACTTATCTAAGTGTGCATGTTTTCACATATCACGGACAATACAACACACAGGAGAGAGAGAGAGAGAGAGAGAGAGAGAGAGAGAGAGAGAGAGAGAGAGAGAGAGAGAGACGTGAAGTAAGGAATTAGGAATAGATAAGATGAGACGATGAAGGGAAGGTAATGTTTTGGTGGAAGAGGGAGGCAAGAAAAAGGGAAGGGAGGGAGTGGGCGTGAATTCATACACGTCATTGTCCCGTGACGTCACATTCCACTTCTATCCTTCCGATTTCCTTCTCTTTTCTTACATCTTCACCTTCAAAGCCAAAAGTATACTCATTAATGAAACACACTTGGCAGTATACTGTAGTGTCATAAATCCCGATGGGGTCCCAAATAAACTGTGCTGAGAGGTCATATTGTCATATTGATGCGACTCTTCGTTTGAAAGATCCTTGCAAAAGGCGAAGCATGATGAAGCCTGAAATGGATAGTTGATATCTGATCGTATGTGGAAGAATAAATGAAAATCACTGGTGCACATATTAAACGAAGTTGGCAACTGTAAGCAATACCAAATGTAAGTGATTCAAAGTTGACTGTCATTACTAATGTCGGCACGCTATCCCTTCATATTTACCAGAGCCAGGGATATTTACTTACTTACTCTTACTCCGGTGGTACTTAGGCCACATTTTGACCCATGACCGCTCGTGATAGGATTCTCCACTCTTCTCTATCCTGTGCCTAATGGAACCATTCATTCGAGTTTCCCCCAGCGCTTGTTACATCCTCCTCCAAGCATCTTCTCCAATCTTTTCTTGGCCGTCCTACAGGTCTTCTCCCAGCAACCTCAGCCAAGAATATCCTCTTTGGAGCTCTATCCTCATCCATACGAGCCATGTGTCCTGTCCATTGGAGTCTTCTTGATCTAATTACATCACATATATTTGGTTGGTTTGTACTATTTCTTATTTCTCTATTATGTCGTCTTCTCCATCCATTTATTTCTTGGTCATAGATGGGTCCCTCTATTCTTCTCAGAATCCCATCCTCAAAAATTTCAAATTTTGTTCTCTATATTTGCTAGAGATCATGGCTCGCATCCATATATCAAAACTGGTCTGATAACTGTGTTATATATTCTCAATTTTGTTTCACGGGAGATTGGTCGTCATTTAAAAAGGCCTGTAAGACTGAAATAACATCTGTTGGCTGCTCTAATCCTTGTTGGAACTTCTTCAGCCATTCCAGTGTTCTGCGACATAATAGTACCCAGATACTTAAAAGACTCTACTGTTTCAATTCTAGCCTGCAAGATCTACATTTCCCTGTGATCGCGGTGTTTTTGCTACTTCCATGATTTTAGTTTTGCCTTCATTTATCTCGTCCCACCTGGCAAGCCATTGTTTTAAACTGTGTTGTTAGGTTCTCCACCTCCCTGAGGTTGACCCCTGTGATATCTGTCATCAGCATAGCCTAAGCAGTTGAACCTTACCTTATTAAAAGTGACCCCTTCTGGTCTGGCAGTTATGCTTCTTGCTACCTTTTCCATTACCAGGTTGGAAAGAAGGGGGGAAAGGATGTATCCAAGGATATCTCTTACGATACTCCAAGAAGTTACTCTCTTATTGACGTGTGAATTTATAAGTGCGCGCAACCTGAAGGAATAAAAGAAATTACTTCATGGAATAATATGGGACACTAAATAAATTTAGTACATGTTATAGTTGTCACATATATAAGATGTTGATTCGAAACTAGACCTCCTTTTATCTAATTATAATTTTCAAATGTTCATAAATATTCAGCAACCTATTGAACCCATTAGAATTTCAACTGATTATATATATTAAAATCTAATGTTACACTCATAATTACTTAAGTACTTCCATCAAATTAGAGTATATCTGATTTATAACCCCGCAAGATACACGTCTTCTCTGAATGGCTGATCATTTAAGACTCGTAATACTGCAGACTTATTTGATAGAGGCAGTATGAATAGTGTTAAGGATAACTTGATGATGTTAATAGAACACTATGATGAAGTGAAGCGTGTGTTTGAATATGAAAAGCTGAGTGTCTTGTTTTATGTAAAATCTGATTTATAACCCCGCAAGATACACGTCTTCTCTGAATGGCTGATCATTTAAGACTCGTAATACTGCAGACTTATTTGATAGAGGCAGTATGAATAGTGTTAAGGATAACTTGATGATGTTAATAGAACACTATGATGAAGTGAAGCGTGTGTTTGAATATGAAAAGCTGAGTGTCTTGTTTTATGTAAAATCTGATTTATAACCCCGCAAGATACACGTCTTCTCTGAATGGCTGATCATTTAAGACTCGTAATACTGCAGACTTATTTGATAGAGGCAGTATGAATAGTGTTAAGGATAACTTGATGATGTTAATAGAACACTATGATGAAGTGAAGCGTGTGTTTGAATATGAAAAGCTGAGTGTCTTGTTTTATGTAAAATCTGATTTATAACCCCGCAAGATACACGTCTTCTCTGAATGGCTGATCATTTAAGACTCGTAATACTGCAGACTTATTTGATAGAGGCAGTATGAATAGTGTTAAGGATAACTTGATGATGTTAATAGAACACTATGATGAAGTGAAGCGTGTGTTTGAATATGAAAAGCTGAGTGTCTTGTTTTATGTAAAAGTGAGCCTTCGTGGTGCTCGGTATCTTTAAGGATTGAGATATGGCTGAAGTTAGAGTAAAGGCATGTGATGTATGCGCAAAGTTGGGAGATAAGTAAACGAGTAATGAAGAAAGTGTAGAAATGCTGATGTTTGCAAATAGTAATTGGGTATAGTGAAAACCAAAGGCAGAAACTAGCGAGAGAGTTTGAAATTGTTTGCAAGATTGAGGAGGAGAGTGAACCTGAAAAAGAAAAGGTCATGAGAGCAAACAGAAACCAGAAAGAGTTGGAAAAGATTATTGAAACTGATGGTAAAAGAAAGGAAGGACTTGAGTCTTAAGGACTTTGTGTAAAGAAATTTAATGGAAGCTATTAGGATAAGGATGAGGGAAATGACTTTGAATAGCTGAAATAAAAAAGATAGTAAACTATAGAGAAAGCTTTCAAGTGGGTAATATACAAACTTGTATTCACGAAAGAGAAGTGAGGATGATTTATGATAATGAAAAAAATAAAAAGTTAAAAAAATTGAACAAAATTATTTTTGCTGTTTATGTAAAAAAACAATTTGAGAAATAGAAACAGTAAAAGAATGGAAAAAAAGATCAGTTCAAGGGTAAGGATAGATCATTGTATTTAGAGATGGTTCGATTAGGGAAAATATTGAGGTGAGTGGGTGGAAAGAGAAGTGGAACAGAGAAAATGATACGTGTATATAGGTAGATAGATAGATGATTGTGTAAGTGTCTATGCAGTACTGCTGAATATGTATAGTATTATGCTATGCATCATTATTTCACCTTAGGCTGCTTTTAAAATATTGTAAAAAAAAATTCATAAAGCTACTTTAATTGTTTATGCAAAACCTGAACTAAAATATCGAAATCATTCTTATGAGAGTACAGAAAATAATCTAATCTAAGTCAGTCATTCTAGGAAATCATTGTAAATACCGCTGTCAGGAAATCTATAGCCGAACAAAAACTAAAAGGCTAATTGAAAACAGTTGGAATTAAGCAAACTGGTTCCTTTCTGAATGAAATTATGAGGTCATTGTTACTTTGAAAATTGATGATGAAATTATTCCTATAGCATACGATGTATGCTAAACCAAAGATTAATGTGTCAACCTACACTTGCTGTATCTATCACTACTATATCACTACTATTACTATCATTACTAGCTAAGCTACAACCGTAGTTGGAAAAGCAGGATACTATGAGTCGAAGGGCACCAACAAGGAAAAATAGCCCAGTGAGGAGAGGAAATAAGTAAACTACATGAGAAGTAATGAACAATTAAAATAGGATAAATTCGAGAACAGTAACAACATTAGAATAGATCTTTCATATATGACAATAAATGGAAAATTTTGGTTTAGACTTACACTTGTGGCAAGAGCCTACTTTTCCATTAGGAGAGACATTAACGGAACCTGGACTTCGTGTCAACGACCTGCGCCTTGCCAGGTATGGATAGTCAAGTTTTATACTAGCTTATATATTTCTCAATTATGCGTAGGAAATTATCATGAATATTCTTATAACGCTTTGAGGAATAATTATGAAAATAGGATAGATTAGTCCTTAAAGATTTACTAAAGTAATAATTTGTTTAAAATTAATTGTGCTTTTAGAAATGTTATAGTTTAGCGTCGTGTAGGCCTACACTATCGACAAACTCATCCCCTATGAATTACACCACATTTTACCAACACCTGAGAACTTTGATCTTCAAGTGTATCGCCAGACGGTCAGGGCAGAGGCAACATATCAACATACCACTCGCCTTTTACCCGAGTTCTTTGACCCCGGTGAGTATTGCGATCACTCTCTTCGACCTAATTACCTTTTCCAGACATTAAATTCCAGGATAAGTCGATACACCATTGACTTTTTTCTCATGGAAATACATTTTGACACGGATAATTAATATATTTAGTCGCTAACGATATTTTGAAAAATGATGACATTACCCCTTATATAAATTATACTACTTTTTGTAAAGAACGACTTCAGGAGAAGCCAGAATTTTATTCAAGGCTATTTGATGAATTAAGATATATAAACATAACTTCCTTTAACCCGCGTAAGATTAATTTCTACGTTTTAGAAGCTGATGACTTTAGATAAATATTTTAGAACGTAAATTTCAAGAATCAATCTTTACTCTTAACCTTGGATAATGAAAAAAAAAAAAAACTACAGTATAATAATAAAGTTGAACTTAATGCTAATACTAACATTACTTGTTTTCCCATATATTATAGACTAATTACCATAAATACGTGCTATGGGTGATGGAGAAAAGGCTAATTTAAACAGTATAATAAAGAGCATGGGTATATTTTACCACCCATACACGAGTATCTATTGAGAAATTGTATGAATACATTGTGAATCATTCGTGTAATTGCTTCGCTTTAAATGAAAATAGAAGGATGTGGATGGAAAACAACTTCAGAAAGAAATTGATGAAATTAGAAATTGTTCGAAACAACAATCAAGTGGTTAGCATTTTGATTCGGCTTTACTCTTCAATTAAATCTCCGTGAAAAAAAAAATTCGGCAACTACTTGAATGTTGCATTTGCTTTTTGTACAAAAAAATTAGATAGTCTCTGGACCCGTTTCTTATGTGTCATCTCTTGATCTTCTCACTTAGGTCCTCTCTCTCTCTCTCTCTCTCTCTCTCTCTCTCTC
>NC_090740.1:41789482-41796982 GCF_036898095.1 Palaemon carinicauda
CACACAAACACAGATTCAAACTTTCCCACCCTTTTCCTTTCCTCCTAGGGTACCCTTCTCATTAGGGTATGACTACTCACTTTCACATACCCGAGGGATGGGGAGAGACCTTGTAGTTATGCGTCTGGTAATACCGCTGAGTATGACTATATATATATATATATATATATATATGTATATATACATATACACATATATACACATATACATACATAAATATATTTATATATATACACACATATATATATATATATATATATATATATATATATATATATATATATATATATATATATATAGGTAGTAGGTTGGCCAGGGCACCAGCCACCTGTTGAGATACTACCACTGCCACTAGAAAGTCATGTGGTACTTTAACTGGCCAGACAGTACTTTGTTGGATCCTTCTCTCTGGTTACGGTTAACTTTCCCTTTACCTATACATACACCGAATAATCTGACCTATTCTTTACACATTCTCCTCTTTCCTCAGACACTTAACAACACTGAAATTACCAAACAATTCTTCTTCTTCTCAAGAGGTTAACTACTGCACTGTAATTGTTCAGTGGCTACTTTCCTCTTGGTAAGAGTAGAAGAAACTCTAGCTATGGTAATCAGCTCTTCTAGGAGGATACTCCAAAATCAAACCATTATTCTCTAGTCTTAGGTAGTGCCATAGCCTTTGTACCATGGTCTTTTGCTGTCTTGGGTTAGAAATATCTTGCTTGAGGGCACACTCGGGCACACTATTCTATCTTATTTCTCTTCCTATTGTTATTTTGATGATTTTATAGTCTGTATATGATTTTAATATTATTGTTCCTAAATTTCTCTTGTAATTTATTTCCTCATTGGGCTATTTTCCCAGTTGGAGCCCTTGGGCTTATAGCATCCAGATTTTCCCACTAGGGTTGTAGCTTAGCAATTAATAATAATAATAATAATAATAATAATAATAATAATAATAATAATATACATGGCTGCAGTATTGAATAATTAGTATCAGAGACTGAGTCAATATCTATAGATGTTTTTAGCATACAAATTAATTGTAATAAAATAATCTCACAATCGATGGTACCTAAAGAAATTTACAATAAAAGTTAAAACAGTTCTTTACATTCCGTAAGATATTTGGATTTCGACATCATTCAATATTTCTTTCAGTGTACCCAGAAATCAATTTAGCTGGAATGGTCCATCGTATTTGTATCCTTTATTCAAACTTTAGAAATATATAATTCCTCACCTTGAACATACAGGTCCGTTGTCGTCTTTTACTTTCCTTTTGAAAGGATATTATGGTTTTGTTCTAGCACCTTGATAATATTCTTGTTTAAGTGATAATTGATATAATTAAAAAGGTCAATTTTTTTATGCAATCTACCTTTGCTTTCCAGGAACTCTTGAATCTGAGTAAGAGCACAAATAATCAGTTTCTGAATCCTGTCACGGGATGCACATCTCATATCATTGAAGATACATTAATTCTCCCTGATTACTTACTTACTTACTTACTTACTTACTTACTTACTTACTTACTTACTTACTTTAAGAGCTGCTTTTCTGGTCATAATACGCCAGGGAGCCCTACTCACTACAGAACCTAAAATCAATATTATCGAAACACTTAAAGAGTATAAGGAAACCTTCCGTGTCTTCTTAATCTCCAAACGTACAGGAAATAGGCGATGATTCAATTCACATGAAGAGATGTACACCAAATGGACAACAATTTACGTTACGTTCAGTTTCGATAAGTTGGCAACTTGGTAGACAGTGCAACTTGAAAGCTTGGAAATTCTGGATGTCCATAACACCTCTAGTAAGACTGTTTCGTAACATTCTGTCTAGGTGAATTTTTCTCCTGCTACTTTACCTTTCAAGCTTAATAAACACAACACTTTATTATTATTATTATTATTATTATTATTATTATTATTATTATTATTATTATTATTATTATTATTATTATTATTATTATTATTATTATTATTATTATTATTATTATTACTTGCAAAGCTATAACCCTAGTTGGAAAAGCAGTATGCTATAACTCCACAGGCTCCAACATGGAAAATAGCTCAATGTGGAAAGGAAACAAGGAAATAAGAGAAATCTTTAACAATTAAGATAAAACATTTTAAGAACAGTAACAACATTAGAATAAATATGTTACATATAAACTATAAAAACTTTAACAAAATAAGAGGAAGAGAAATAAGATAGAATAGTGTGCCTGAGTGTACCCTCAAGCGAGTGAACTCTACCCCTAGACAGTGGATTACCATGGTATAAACTATAAAGGCTATGGTATTACCCAAGACTAGAGAACAATGGTTTGATTTTGGAGTGTCCTCCTAGAAGAGCTGCTTACCATAGCTAAAGAGTCTCTTCTACCTTTACCAAAAGGAAAGTAGCCACTAAACAATTACAGTGCAGTAGTTAACCCCTTGGGTGAAGAAGAACTGTTTGGTAATCTCAGTGTTGTAAGGTGTATGAGGACAGAAGAGAATCTGTAAAGAATATGCCAGACTATTCGATGTAAGTGTAGTATAAGGAAAAATGAACCATAACCAGAGAGAAGGATCCAATGTAGTACTTTCTGGCCAGTCAAAGGACCCAGTAACTCTCTAGCGGTAGCATCTCAACGGGAGCTGGTGCCCAGGCCACCCTACTACCTATATGACTGTTCCTTGGATATGACACTCATACATATAATTGCGCCTACGCAATTATATCCTTGTTTTCATCCAAATTCATTGCTGAATCGGAGAGTACGGGAGAGATATTAAAAAAAAGAAAAAAAACTGGGTTCGAATTTGTTGACCGATTTCATAAATCCTCTTGCCGAAGTCCTAAATGTAAAATTTGAAGACCTTATATTTTACTACGCTTTGTTATTTGCTTAAGTTCACATATGATTTCTTAGCATCCAAGAAATGATTTTGTTTCGTGTTAATAACAATGCAGAGTCAAATGAAGACTGTTAACTTTCAGCTTCAAAGATTGTTTTTTTTTTTTATCCTTTCTTGCTTTAATTCAATATGATGCATCAGCTGCTTGTTATTTCTCTACGACCAGAACTGAGTGAGTGAATTTTATCAATGATAGCACTTATAGTTTTGAAATTTCATTCTTGAATGAGGAGTTGAAATGGCTTTTCGTTATTTCAAAGACTGAAGGTATACCTTGTTGCTTTTCTTCAAACATTTCTTATTTGTTTTATCCTTTTATTTACGTTGTCTTCGCTGACCATAACTGTCACAACAGTAATTCTGTTCCATCTAATTCATTCGATGTTCTGGTACCCTTGCTACATATCTTGATTACCCTTCATGCATTTTCCTATTACCATAGGTGTACGAGACCGGGGGATGGGAGATAGGGACTGTACCAAAACCCCTTCCTCGCCCCGACTCGAGATCTGCCCAGATTCAAATTTTTTCACTGACAGATAGTGAATGCTAACCCAGTTCTTGTGTGTGTGTGTATATATATATATATATATATATATATATATATATATATATATATATAAATATATATATATATATATATATATATATATATATATATATATATGTGTGTGTGTGTGTGTGTGTGTGTGTATGTATATAGTGTGTATGAGTGTACTATTATTGATTGGATTTTCAGACAAATTTCGGGTAGAGAGTATTAGCTCATCGCCCCCAAGATGAGAAGGGTCCCGTACGGTTTTTCTTGCTATCCTCGTTTTTACATGCATACTTTCGTTCGTCCTTATTACCAGTATTGATTCCTGATGTCAGGTCTCGGATACACGATTAAAAAAAAAAAATCCTTTCCAAGGAGAAAAGGTGAACTAAAACCAAACAGCGCCAGACTCAAACGACGCGCATTTCGTTATCAAAATTGTCAAATACAATTAGTTATTAAGTGTAATTATTTTTCATTAATACTTTTGATTTTACAGTTCATATTTGTTTGTTTGTTTAACTATCTATCGCGTTTATTTGTTGCAGCTTTTACTTTACCCTTTATTTTAAAAAATGACACATGCATTGACGGAGCCTTGAAGGGTCCTCCCTCTCTGTAGAGAGCTAATCATAAGAAGTACTTTGATTAAAAAAAAGATGGTTCAATGTCATGTTGCCTTTAACAAAAAACTTATATCATTTGTCTTTTTTACGGTGGTGGCTAGTGATCAAATGTCATTATTTTTGGCCTGCCAAATCGCAGGCCATGACTTTGGCCTTCGAAGGTCACATATGGCCTGCGGGACGTGCAA
Source organism: Palaemon carinicauda (assembly GCF_036898095.1). Classification (NCBI taxonomy): domain Eukaryota; kingdom Metazoa; phylum Arthropoda; class Malacostraca; order Decapoda; family Palaemonidae; genus Palaemon; species Palaemon carinicauda. The sequence continues at coordinate 41,793,753 of NC_090740.1, forward strand.
TGGACATTGCTTTGACAAGATAGATGTAAGTTCATTTCGACTTTGCACTACATATTCTTGTTGCATTCAGGTATGTGTACAGTGCTCAGATTCGCAGTTTACTTCAACAAAGTAAACATTTCAGTCCTTACTACAACTTATATTCCGTAGCATAAATATTCAGCACTTTCCAGAATACTACCCTTTCTATGAAATCTAATATAGCTTTTTCGTTTACTTTGAAACTCTCTACGTAAGCATGGCATAAGCTTAATCCATGCACACATACACACTCACAAAATCTTCTATGATAAGCAAAACTATCCTTCTATAATTATTTAATTCTTCTCTTATACCCTTTTCATTCTCTAATGGATCAATTATTTTTTTCTCACTCCATTTGGGACCTTTCCTTATTCAGGCATACCTTACAAATCCTGATCAGTCTCCTAATCACACCTTGAATTGTGTTCTGGATCATATCCTTTGTAACCGTTTTAACTTCTGATGGGTTTCCATTTGTCAACATCCTAACTGCCCTTCTCACACCCCCTGCAAGGATTCTCAAACTTACACTAACCCAATCCACTCATGCTTCATTCAACAGTTACGCCTCCATCTTCTGCATTCAGTAAAATTATCTTCAAAATACCCAATCTATTGACCCAGAATCTATTATGGAGAAATATTCTGAGTAAATGAAGGCTAGTATCCAAGAAGTGAGTGCGTGAAATAGTGGTGAATTGTGAGTGCAGAGCAGTTGACGAACTGTTGTTGAGTCTTCTGTGTAACCATTATTATATCTGCATATACCTCTGTATATATATATATATATATATATATATATATATATATATATATATATATATATATATACTGTATATATATATATATATATATATATATATATATTATATATATATATATATATAACAAATATTTTGTTTATAAAGTATAAATGAGGGTTTGGAAGATATTCAATTTAAAAAAAAAAAGTAACCTAAATGACTTTGGCAACGTTTGCTTCGTTATATTCTACCTTGTCGATAAAACCTTTTCCTTAACATTGTATTGTATTGCCTCTCTACCTGTATGCAAGATCATTTATATATATATATATATATATATATATATATATATATATATATATATATATATATATATATGATTTTTTGCTCCTTCACTAATGTTTTTTTTTCTTTTTTTAGCATCCCTGTAGTATCCCGTAACCTGTTCTTGTCTAAGACTAACGAGCGACTTCCTAGGCCTATTTGTGCTATTTTTGTCCCTTGATCACGCCATCCTGGGTTTTCCAAGCATTCCAGAGTTCTGGTGGTATCTGGACTGTACCAGATATATCCGGATGGGAAGCGCTTGTCTTAATTTGAGCCTCCACTTAGGAATGTGTCAATTAATACAAGAGGGGCATGACTCTAAAGAAAAACCGGTTGTCTAGGGAATTCCGGCTTCTGTTTAGGCCTTCTACTTTATGGTTCGTGAGGAAGAAGGGCAGATAGCCAGACCAAGGCTTAAGGATAAAGGCTAAAAATTCGATTATATCGTTTCAAATTTTAGACATTGATAACATTTTCTAGAATGTTTATATGGGTACCTGCTATCGTATATTTTATTGTACAATTATCTATGGATATTTTTTCATCACTTGCTTACGTATTTTTAAAGACTGAAATGTACTTTTCTTTTGAAAAATATACCATAATGGCTACGTGTCTCATAGTTATAGTTGTTATAATTAAGGATAGAATTACCATCTCAATATATCCAAACAGCTTTCCAGAAGTGGAACTGAATGGAGTTTGAGTAGTTTCCACTATCCACAAAGCATGGTGCAATATATGGAGCATGAAGTTGAACCCTAACAAAACTCAAACTATGATTTTCAAGTACTTCGAGGACAGTGGCTCCTCAACATCAAGATCTTTGCACCGGCGATGTCTTCTTAACAATATACAAATCATTCATAATTTTGTGTATTTCTTCTTCAATTGCACAAAAGATTGGGTTATTGAGAAAGTTTTTGAGATTTTCTGTGATCTCTTTATTATGGAGAAATATTCTAATTCTACTTTGTTTAGAGTAGTGTTTTCCTGTTTAGTCTTCAGACAGGAGAACACTACTGCTCTGAATATTCCTGATCTGGATATTAATCTCTGGCACCGTCGTTCACTTACTGTAGTTCTTTAAGCATGTTGCATAAGATTTTTCATGACTCAGATTTTCCCTGACCGTGTCATCTTGTACGTAGTATTAGGTGTTGAGGTATTTCCACTCAGATATACAGTATATATATATATATATATATATATATATATATATATATAATTTTTTATATATATATATATATATATATATATATATATATATATATATATATATCTGAGTGGGTATATATATATATATATATATATATATATATATATATATATATATATATATATATATATATATATATATATATACTCGAATAAAGTAACCTATGTTTATGATCTTAAGGGGAAGATGACAGTAGTAAAACATGTTTATATTGTATTTTTAATATTTTGTCATATATACTTTAACTATGAAATATTCTTATGACTTGTCCAGAGCGATTGACTATAATGTTTTGGAATAGGAAGGTTCTAGAATCTACGGACGTGAGTTGCGTAACGTTCTCGTGTTTAACTATTTCATGTTGGTTATTCATTACTATATAGTTTATCTATTTCCTTATTTTCCTTTCCTTACTTGGCAATTTTTCCCTGTTGGAGTCCTTAGGGTTATAGCATCTCGCTTTTCCAACTAGGGCTGTAGCCTAGCTGGTCAAAATAATAATGATAATAATAATAATAATAATAATAATAATAATAATAATAATGATAATAATAATAATAATAATAATAATAATAATAATAATAATAATTATAATAATAATAATAATAATAATAACTACAATAATAATAATAATAATAATAATAATAATAATAATAATAATAATAATAATAAAAAGTATGCGAGTTATGTATTCTTTCTTTATATTTACGTGTATTATTTGGTATAATACGTTTCAATGCATTATAAAACAGATTTGACGTTTATATGGAATAAAATTCTGTAACCGGTCGAAAATCTAAGATAATGAAATAAATCGGTTCGAAAATCATAGGGGTAGGACGAAAACTTTTGCAAAGTATCTCTCTCTCTCTCTCTCTCTCTCTCTCTCTCTCTCTCTCTCTCTCTCTCTCTCTCTC
>NC_090740.1:41809482-41856982 GCF_036898095.1 Palaemon carinicauda
TATATATATATATATATATATATATGTTCCTGAACAGTTTCGAAGAAACGTTGTAGACCAAACCAAACGAAGCTGTCTTCACCATCTGGGGTACCATGTGTGACTCTAAGTTCGTCTGTGTTTACTGTATTTTCTTCTAACTTGTGCTGGCCCCAAGGTGTTATGGGCCCACGTTCATTATCCAAGGCCTTGTGTAAAAGGGAAAGTCTCTTCTTTGCTCGTGTGTTTTAGTCGCAAACTTTATCTTGGATAGGAAGGGGTTATAGCATCCTGCCTTTCCAACTAGGGCTGTAGCTTATCTAATAATAATAATAATAATAATAATAATAATAATAATAATAATAATAATAATAATAATAATAATAATAATAATAATAATAATAAAAGTCAGTTTCTGAAATTCCATTTGGAACAATAAATATGGGTTTTATTTCTCACTGCAGTTTTCATGTTTAATGGAAGCTTTTGATGTAATAATGTAATTGTGCGTTTGATGTGGGACAATATCCTGGTTACTGAAGAATCAATCTATTCGCTGTTATATGGCATAGAGAATTACATGGTTTTATAAGTCGGATTTACGCCTCTAAGAAAATTTAAAGTTAATACAAGTGAAATAGAGCGATAGAAAGTTGATAGAGTATTATATATATTTCTAATTTTAATTTCTTAGACGTGTGTGTGGTCTTTGACATGTATTGTAATTACGATACGGTAACGTGGTTTTCAATAATTGCAAATCGTCTTTATTCTTGATTTCCTGCGTGGAAGTAGAATTTACTAGTCACTCCTTACCAAAGTTCTCCAGTTCTATTCAAAGTTTATGAGAAGGAGATAGTTTGTGTATGCTTTATCTTTTGTACAATTTATGACTATATTTAGATGAAACACGACCGCCAGATAAAATATGTCCAGTACTGATTCACTTTTTTTTCGTATTGATCTAGATAGAAGTGAATTCCTTTAAAAATAAATAATTCTAAAAACAGACAACGGAAAACGATACTGCTACAAAATAGCCCAAATCTATCTCATGCCTAAAAAGTAAGAATTCCTTGCTGGTATCGTCCACTCGGTTGATTTCATTATATACTGAAGTCCGGACAGAGATTCCGTGTATTACTGTAAGGATTTTTGGTACTATGTAATGCTGATTCAACCATTTGAAACTGAACAGATACTATGCCATGGAATTAGTTCTGAAAAGACATAATTCCGTTGTAAATTATGATATTTTAACGATTTCCAATAAGGTTATTTATCATGAGGTGAAGGAGCAGAGGCGAAGGTCAATAAATTCTAAGAATCAATTACAGAGAGAAGTCTCAGTCTTTATTTATGACCTGGGAGGCTCTTATTTTACCTGGGTAAAACTAGAAAGAATTTAAGTTTCAGAGAAAATCAACCTAAAATACCAAGTCAGAACTGGTCAAAGGATCAATGATCTTTTCTGTACATCTAAGTGAAAAAATCACATAGAATTGATTGATCTTATAATTGTAAAATGGAAAGATGTAATGATATTGGGTTTTAGAAAACAGCCAACAAAAGTCATCATTCTATTTGGCACAGGAAGTCCGAAGGGGAAATAGAGAGATTGAAAACTTATCAACGATTCTGTTTTAATCAATTTTAAGGGGATAATCTAATTCACCCGTTTCTTATCTGATAACCCCACTTAAGCGTAATGATCTTTGTGTACATAATGGATTATCATTTATCATTTCAATCTGGAATGCTATTGGTAGTGTCTGATTGTCTTTCTAATAATCATGTTCAGTTTTATGTGGTATTCTTGGAGATACCTTAGACTAGAGGCTGAAAATCTTGCACTCTTGTGTTTCACTTTTCTCGAAGTCGTATACTCAAATTATATATATATATATATATATATATATATATATATATATATATATATATATATATATATATATATATATATATATATATATATTTATATATATATATATATATATGTATAAATATATATATGAATATATATATATATATATATATATATATATATATATATATATATATATATATATATATATATATATATATATATATATATACATATAAACATATACACACACACACACACACATATATATATATATATATATATATATATATATATATATATATATATATGTGTGTGTGTATGTATGTATATATCATCATTAGGCTGTTTTGTTTGACGAGAATGGTTTGGTGTTTTGTTATTATTATTATTATTATTATTTTCTAAGCTACAACCCTAATTGGAAGATCAGAATGCTATAAGCTCAAGGACTACAACAGATAAAAATAGCACAATGATGAAAGGAGATAAGGCAATAAATAAACGATGTACGAAGTAATGAACAATTGAAATATTTTAAAAACAATAACATCATTAAAACAGATATCTCATATATAAACTGTAAAAAGACTTACATCAGCCTGTTCAACATTAAAACATTTGCTGCAAGTGTGAACTTTTGATGTTCCACTGATTCAACTACCCGATTAAGAAAATCATTCCACAACTTGGTTACAGCTGGAATAAAACTTCTAGAATACTGTATAGTATTAAGCCTCATGACGGAGAAGGCCTGACTATTAGAATTAACTACATACATAGTAAGACAAACATGATGCTACTGTCTATCCGGGAAGATCTGAAAGTAAAGGATAATCAGAATGATAAAAAATCTTATGCAACATGCATAATGAATTAATTGAACGACGGTGCCAGAGATTAATGTCTAGACCAGGAATAAGAAATTTAATAGACCGTAAGTTCCTGTCCAACAAATTAAGATGAGAATCAGCAGCTGAAGACCAGGAAGGAGAACAATACTCGAAACAAGGAAGAATGAAAGAATTAAAACAGTCTTCAGAATAGATTGATCACCAAAAATTTTACAAGACTTTTGCAGTAAGCCAATTTTCTGTGCAATTGAAGAAGAGACAGAACTAGTGTGTTTCTCAAAAGTAAATTTGCTGTCGGGAATCACACCTAAAATTTTAGAAGAGTCATACAGAGTTAAAGAAACATTATCAATACTGAGATCCGGATGTTGACGAGCCGCTGTCCTTGGATTATTTACAATCATACTTTGAGTTTTGTTAGGATTCAACTTCATGCTACATAATTTGCACCATGCACTAATTTTAGGTAGATATCTATCAAGGAATTTAGCAACCCCCAAATCTACGTTCGGGAGATGTAATTTATGCAAAGAGAGTAGCATCATCAGCATATGCAACAAGCTTGTTTTCTAGGCCAAACTACATGCAATGTGTATAGAGTATGAAAAGTAATGGGAAAAGAACACTACCCATAGGAATATCAGATATCAAATTCTATACCAGGGATGGGGAACCCTTTTTTGGATGAAGGCCATCTTGCAATTCCTCAATGCTCATTAAGGCCGCATAAAATTTTGTTGGTTATTTTATCCTTCAAGTAATTTATTAGTAATCTAAAGAAAGAGTGACAGGTTTATAAAAATTTAAAGCATTATATTTTCAAATATTCGAATCAAGTACTTTTCATACAAGTAATCAGTAAATGAATTATATTGAAAACTAAATTTTAAGATATTTCATTCAAGTTTGGGTAGTTTTCAAACTACCGTAAGTAAATGAATAATATCGAAAGCATGTCATTTTCAAATTACTTTTGTTAAGCAATTAGGTTCTTTGTATTGAAGTTATAAGTAAAATAATACTAATCTTTTGGAAAAGATAGCTCAGAAATATCAACAATATAACCTTTTCAAATATTTTATATTCACGAGTAGGTACTTTTTATACAATCACATCTCATAAAAATGCAATATCCCAGTAAAATATTGTATCTGTTTAAACACACTTAGCTGTTTTCCTTGAAAAAAAAAATCAGTTATTTGCTTTCTTAAGATGTTCAATAAATCCCTAGTTTTTAGCCATCATAGATGGAACACCACCAGTGCATAGATTATTATGATAAGGATGTAGAATTTAGTTCTCCTTTGTGACATTGCTTTTCGAAGTTGTTAAAATGTCTGTTTCTTCCGTTAAGGTTACCTAAGGGAAGCTGTTTTTCATACAATTAAAACTCATTGGTGAAAGCCCAAATAAAATATTTTTATGCCAAAAATCTGGAATCTGTTGACTCGTCTAATACTAACATAGATCACAGTGAGGAGATGGACAAAACAGGAACTCCCTCGTCAATCATACGCTAAATCACTCTCACTGCAACTAGCAGTTTTTCCTTGTCAGCTACAACAGCTGTTACAGCTAACAAGGAAAAACTGCTAGTTGTATTAAGTTAGGATTCATTGAATTCAAGGAAAAATTGCTTCCATTCTTTGGAAGGTACAATCACTCATATAAATTGATGGATGTCCGGGTGTTTGAGAGAGATTTCCATTTCACCCCTTTCTGGACGACAGGTGTCTGGGAGTGCGAGACCAGTCGAATATTGAACTACCTAAATCTGCTGTAGTAACTGTTAACTTTTACGAGTATATTATTGATCTGTTTTTTTTTTTTCCACGAAGATATATATTACAGAGATTCTATTCTTTCCTTCTCTTCTGCCCTGTTGTTTTTCTCTCGCCTTTCTACTTGTAGTCAGGGTGAATTAGATGGGATGGTGGATCAGTCCAGAAATAATTAGCAACAAGAAGTATTTCATGACAGTGGATGGAGAATTTTGTAGCATACCATAAAAAAACCTCCCTCTGGATCTTAATTTTTTTTTTCCAAAGACTCATTGAAAAAAATGCTAAGATGTAGGATTTTTCCCTTTTTCAAAATTGGATTAAATGGGCACTGCTAGTCTTCTGTTATAAAGCTTGACTCTCTGAAAAAGGATTGTTCATTAAACTATTCCATTGGAAGCCTAATTTGATTTGCACAGGCTCACATTGTTAGCAGTTGTCTGTGTCATTTAGACCATTATGCCAAATGCTAGGATCTTTATTGTCATTCCACACTACTTTCACCTACCCTAGAAATAATTTTTGATATCCTGAAATTCAATTACCTAACGTCACGATCGAAATCAATGGGACTTGAACCCGGTTGTGCCAAGCAGTACACAGAAATTAAATCCCATTGTAAGTAATATTGATAGTAATGGCAAAGGACTTTGCGGGCATGGTGAAATGATGTATTTTTGGGGATTAATTTAATAAACTAAACATGTCAGAGTCAAGCTCTTGGGAGGAATGTATAGTATAGGCTAAGGATTGGCCATAGTCGGCCAAAGCACAAATATCTTTTCGTTTTTTTCTTCTTTTGAGCGATATTCATGCACAGTTTAAGAGTACTTCAAGTTTTGCTTATTATAATTTTTACTTCTTTACTTGCTTTATCATTCAGTTGAATTTATAGCTATTATTATTATTATTATTATTATTGCAGTTGTTGTCAATTACTTATCTTTTCAAAGTATTTGGTATCAATTTTCACCAACAGATTTCAGTTATGTTTAATCAATGATAATTTTTACTTATCCTCTTTTTTTCAAATACTTTGGTAATCATTATTTGATGCTTCTACTGATAGTGGAGAAGATATCAGGAAATTTTCCGGAGAATCTTCCATTTCCGGAACCAGACACCAAAATTAGCACACAGACTCGTCGGGGATTGCTCTTTTTAATAAAAAGGATGCCATTGAATTTACAGAAATATTGCATTTCGCAATAAGATCGCAAAGACTTGCCTTATCTGAATGCTCTTGATGTCAAATCATACATTTTTTTTTTTTACTGCGTAGAATCCGAATTTAGAAATATGTACTTACCCATTGACTTCCTCATAGCGGTAGAGCAATGTCAACACTCAATCAGGACACGCTGGATGGCACCACTGTTGTGAACCTCAGTATGGGGCTCAGTATCAGCCGAATGATTATTTAGTGTGCCTAAATCATTACTTTAGCGTCCCAGATGCTGTCTAATAAGCCCTGGATCAATTAGCAACCATATATTACCGGTTGTACCAGCCCAGGAGAGCCGAGCTAAGATTAACAGGTCTATAGCCCTTTGCATGTAGTGTCTTGGTTGCTGAACAGACTGCAAAGGACTTGAACGATACTGTATGAACGATCAAGCTAGATGTAAGTCATTTATATTTATTCTCGAACCTAGTCGTATCTCATACCTTATTCTAAATGATTAAGATGAAGGTGGTAAAAGGATAAATCCACGGCTTCGATTCATGGAATAAAGATAATTACCATAGTATGATACCTTGAATGGCATTCACCAAGATGGCAAGTAACAGACCCAGGGCTGTAAATTCCAGACTGACTGAAGTAATTGTTGTCCTTGCCAGAAGAAGAGTGAAGAGCTCAAATCACCATGTGCATAACAACCACAAAAACATAATGGCTACACTTTGTGACTAATATTTCCCTCTTCCATGCAATAAATGAGATGCTTTTTGTTCTGGGTCCATCACTGTCATCAAGGCAGGCGGGAGTGCAATGGGCATGACTGAAGACCTATCAGTACTGAGATGGTGGATGGTAGCTGGTCCTGAAGTCAGCCACTTGGGTACACAGTATGAGGCAAGAAGTGGGATCAAAGGGGTTCTAAACACACCATCCAGCATGACAAAACAGTACGAGCACAGTGTTCCTTGAGAAAATATAAGAGCTCTCACAAGGCATGCAAGATGTGAGCAATCTTCTCCAGGCTGAGAGTTGAGACCTGCTTTCACTTGATGCAAAGAACATTGCTCACTGAAGTTTTTTTCAGAGCTGGTTAGCGCACACTTTGAAAAGGAAATGTCAATTTCCAGGAGTTTATTAAGAGACGGGAAGAAAAGAAGAATCCACCATCTATGAACAAATCAAAAAGAACAGGGTCGACTTTTTACTACAGGTATCAGTATCTGTTGACTCTTCAAAGCAAACAATCGTCTGTTCTCCAAGCTGTTCATATCATGCCAGGGCAGAGAGTAAGACTTGAAGGAGTTCTTCCGTCATGAGAACCAATCACAGACTTCTTCCCTCCAATGATAGCAGAAAGCTCCACACATGTCAAAAATCCCACCTCATTACTATTCTTGAGAGCCTAGTTACAACCCTGGTGTAGCATTAGTGGGTGATTGGCCCTCATGATGTTCAAAAACTTTTGAAGAGTAAGCAATGCTCGATGTACTTCTTACAATACAAGCACACTCTACCAAATACAAGAGAGCAGACATTGTTTTTTATTTCTGCTGGCCATTTAGTATGAAAGCTGAAACTAGATCAAAGTGAGGATGTGGGGTGAGACTCAGGGTGACAAGGAAAGGAAAAATTCCGTTAAACTTGTGCTAGACTAAGAAAAGACAATTTGGACAAAGCTTCCACCCATTGCAGAGAGTTGCCGGTAGCAGACTAATTGTAGGTGCAAGTCGGAATGCTGCAGTCGACGAGAATGCTACTGTTTTGGTCTGACCTACACAGCACTGTGCGACTACAGATACGAGGTTTAGAGTGTACTATTTCAGGCAGCAAGATGAATAATATGTGGCAATTAAGTATAGTCTTACTGCCTATATGTACAGTATACAGCTACACAACCGAAGAAGGAAACAAAGAGTTAACTCATTTTTATAACCAAGCGTTCATTTTCATAATCGTTTCCCGTTCGCAATAGTAGACAAGCAATCATGAGTGAATGCTTATCATCTTGGGAGTCTGTGCGTGAGGAAAATATTTGTAATAGATTGCTTGACATTATTCCCGGGAGGATAAACAACTATATATATATATATATATATATATATATATATATATATATATATATATATATATATATATATATATATGTGTGTGTGTGTGTGTGTGTGTGTGTGTAATTATATATATTTATATATATATATATATATATATATATATATATATATATATATATATATATATATATATATATATATATATTAGTTTGCCTAAGTATATTATACCAAGAAAATAATGACGTCTTCTAAAAGATGAAATTGTTTTTATTCTAATTGTTTTACTGGAATTTGCGTGTTTTATTATTCATATAGGCCTAAGTATTACAAAGAATTATACATATGTTTTAATGAATTGTTGCTGTCTACTATTTACTTAAACTATAATATTTGTATTATCAGTCTTAATCATTGTCTATTACCTGGTTCATTAATGTCTTTAGAAAGTTTCGTCTTTTGAGATTTACGTATTATTTAGTTAGCCCTGACTTGTGAAGGTTTGAATGCTCAGTTTGCCCCTCCTCGCCTTACTGTTATATGTGACTTGAAGTTTGCCCTTCTGATTTCATAATTCTTATTAAGCTTATAGGCCTAAAAATAAAATGAAGAAGAGACTGTGGAGAAATTTCACAAATCGTAACTTTATGCCCAGATAGACACCTTTATTAAGTTATAAGATTTGATGCAAATATTTATTGTTGCCATCTGACATAGAGCCATGCCCTAGTATGTTATAAAGCCAAGACTACAGAGCCATATTATTATTATTATTATTATTATTATTATTATTATCATTATTATTCGAGATACGTTTCTATTGTAGAATCTGCACATTACAGCTTTGGGTTAATATGTCTGACCCTATTATAGACTTCCATTCCTGAAGTAAAATTAAATAATAGAGGTAGAATTAATTATAGTTTTAATAGCAAATATAACACACTACCTCGCTTATTTATTTATCATTATTTCTTCTCCTTGAATAAACCCCACGAGAGATTGGACCTACAGTATATAGGCAGCTTTGACTAAAACCTGAAATTTGGCTTAAAATTATTTATTGCAAGTTTTCGAAACCACGACCTCAACTAACTTTTGCTTTATACACAAGCAAAATTAAATAATAACTTTGAATTCACAACTCAAATGCATAAATTGTTATTATCAGACAACAGGACTAAGCTTGAATTATTTTCCCGTATTTATTTTTTGTTCTGAAATATTCTAGCACGATTTTTTTTAACGATCCAATATTTTTCAATGATTGAATTTTTCATAGCAGTTGACCACCGTTGTTTCATACATAAACATATCTCCCAAGTGAGATATAAGGATTATTACTAAGTGGCAACTTACGAACAACGCTTGCCCAATGCAAAAATAAATAATTATGAGAGAGAGAGAGAGAGAGAGAGAGAGAGAGAGAGAGAGAGAGAGAGAGAGAGAGAGAGAGAGAGAGAGAGAGAGAGAATTCAACACCAGACCAAAGAAAGCCTGTTGCTGTTTTGCTGGATAACCGGGGGACGTCAGTGACTGTGTGACAGGATACTCTCTTTCTATCCTGCCTGTCTCGGAACCCCAAACCGAGAGGTAGTCCTGAATCGGAAGACACCCAAGAGGAAGGATCCTCAACGGAGTCGATTTCTTAGGGCTTGACCCGACCCAGGACTCTCGGAAAACCCGAGTCTCTACTTTAGGTTATCCAGGACAATACAAACATTACTGCCATTACTTATCGAAAAATATTTTCCATTTAAGAAGACTCAAACATTTTATGCAAAGTTTTTAGATTTGTTGATGAATCCATAATTTTTTATAAAGTTTGATAATTAAGAATTTAGTTACCTTTCATGGTGATCATCATTATAGCTATTTATGAATTTTAAATATTTTTTTAGCAAATAAATCAGTTTTTTTGATGGCCAGTGGGACCCTGTTATAATGAGGTCGAAAGAAGCAGACAGTTTCTTGAATAGCTAAACTCTTCTAGAGTCGATGCTTTGCAATGAGAGTATAGCTGTTAGGAACCTTGTTTTCAATTATGGCTCAGCAATAGCTTATTAGGAAGCAGCGGGTTCTCTGTGTGTTGCAAGAAGTCTTAAACGATTAAAACATATTATTTACAAGACCAATATTAAGTCGACCTTTCAGGGGTCGGAAGTTTAGTCTGAACACTGTCACTGAGATGTGCTTTAAAGATAAAAGACTTTTCACCCTCAACTTCAATACTCCATATTTGTTAGGCCTATAAATATTTCCATTCCTTAACTTGAATATCCAGCCTAGAATATCCATCAAACAGTCTCAAATAATTTCCAAGATTTCACTATAACTATTATTTGTTTGTAATTATGACTGTCTAAAGTCCAAACAATATCAGTAGACCATGTTTGATACGGTTCTTTGGAAACTTCAATTTTACATAATGTGATGTATGAAGTAGGAGATGATGAATGGAGAAGTATTGATTTAAAAGCTCAAGATAGAGACGACTGGCGAAATGTAACCGGGGCCTTATAATAGGCCTAGGAAAAGAGGATGACCATATATATAATGAATTTTAATTCAAACTCTTTAAAATATAAAAGTAATAAAACTGGTCAGTTTAATTTATGAAAAGTAACTCATCAAAATAGTTTCTCTTAATTATTTTTTCCCTCGGAATCTGAAGTTGTCTAAATTTCTGGGAAATTGCGTAATTGTTTGTACGCTGAAATAGATCATATCTGCTGCTACTGAAGAAACGCAAGAGAGATATAAATGCTTGATTTTAGAATACTGCACAAAATCAACGATGTGCCGGTAATGTCAGGTAGGCCTTACAATGCAACGCTCTATAGCTGCAGAAGCTGTAATGTCATATAGGCCTACAATTCAACGTTGAAAACATGTAGATGCAGAAGCTATAATGTCAGATAGGCCTACAATGCAACGTTTAAAACATATTGACGTATTGTAGAAGCCACGACTCCGTTTTCTCTCTTTCCTCGGATGTTCTAATGTTATTTATTTTAAGAATTAGTATGCCTTCACCTAAATGAAAACTAACTATGCAGCAAATGTAAATTAAGATAATCTGTCTTTAGGAGATATGAATATTGTGACAGACTAAAAGAAAAATGGCATCTCATCCGTCTGGGACTTTGACACCACGAAGGAAACGCTATCTCTTCATAGTGACTTTCTTTTTTCAGGTTTTTTTTTCGTAACTCATTGATAAAACCAAGGTCTTTAGTAAGGTCTACAGATCTTGGTTAAGTAAAAATTTTATGTTTGATACTGGAGGATCATCGGTGCCATGATGGTTGAGGAGGCTCTAGAGGTGGTGCTTTTGCTTTTCTATCCTCGCTTAATCTGCTGCAACCCCTGTTGGAAAAAATGATAATGGTAATGACAGGAAAAGTGAAAAATCAAATTTGAAATCTCGTTGACGTAGCCTAATCCTTGGCCCAAAAGAGTTGAAAAATTTTAAAAGGAAAACATGGCGAGGTTTCTATGTTTTGATGTAGCATCATTTGAAGAATCTTCTTCAACCGAAAGAAGTGGCAAGAAAAGACTCAGTCTTACGAATACGTTGGGCAGCTGACGGTTAACTGAATGATAAACAAACTTGCTTATTAAGCCATTTTCTAGTCTTTTTTTCTATTTGTGGCGCTCTTCCTTTTCCCCTTATCTGTGGCTTTGATCTAACTGATTTTATTCTTTAATTAGCGTATCTAAATTGTCTATAGATACTTGAAACACTTGGGATTACCTCTACCCCTTTCTTGTTGCTGCTCCTCTCACTCCGAGCAACTTGCACAAAAGCAAATTATCGTCTCGATTTCAGTGACAAAATAGCATATTTAATTAGTTATTCCTTATATGAATAATTAAATTTCATAATAAATATATATTATTTCTATAAAAGTATAATTCACATGAATTTCGGAATATAATTAAGATTTTAAAGGTTTTATAGTTAAAAAATCACATAGATATTTAGAATGACGATATATTGTGAAATTATTTTGATGGGTATTGTGCGTGCATTTTTTTTAACATTATTATTATTATTAGCTACGTTTTATGCTTAGCCTAAAATATTTATAGTGGTCTTAGACCTTTACCAAGAAATAATAGTTTTCTTTGACTATAAACAACTGTCTCTCTTGATGAAAGTTCAAGAATAATTCTATTATTCCATTTTACCCCAAATTCGGTTGAGATGAAATTAATTTAGTTATGGTAACCTAATTTGCTTTTCCAACCATTTCCTTCTTTCATGGCCGTCTTCTAAACTTGTACATCATATCCGCTTTTGTAACTCGTTCTCTCCACGTTCCAAAATGCTCTGTATTACTTTCTTTGCACAGGTCACAAACATCATCGCTGCAAGTTTACCCTTGCTCTCATTATTAGAGATAAATTTGAAAATACAATATTGGAAAGAAACAATGGTTGGGCTATTTGTCAGAATATACGCATGTGAGGAAGACTAGATGAAATGAGAGCACATAATCCATTGGTTTTAACCTTTTCTAATTCACGACAAAGTATATATATATATATATATATATATATATATATATATATATATATATATATATATACACACACACAAACATATATATATATATATATATATATATATATATATATATATATATATATATATATATATATATATATATATACATATATATACACTGTATATATATATATATATATATATATATATATATATATATATATATATATATATATATATCAAGCAATAAATTGCTTGACATTAATACCAGAATGAATATCTACACAAGCAGTTCCAGAAATAGTCTCACGGAACCACGGTGTTCAGAGGGATTTGTGCTTCATTAACGAATTGTTTTGGGTATTGTAGCACGATTGTTTTAACGATCTAATATTTTTTCAATAATAAAATTTTTCATAACAGTTCACCAACTTTGTTTCATACATTTACATGTTTACAAAGTGAAATATAAGATTTATTACTAAGTGAGAAGTTATATTCAACGCTTGTCCAATGCAAAAATAAATATCAACAGTCTGTCTGCATACTGTTCACGTTAAACACCCCCCCCCCCTTCCCCTGTGCCCTGTATTAGTACAGGAAGAAAAGAATAAGAAAGAGTTAATGATGAGAGAGAGAGAGAGAGAGAGAGAGAGAGAGAGAGAGAGAGAGAGAGAGAGAGAGAGAGAGAGAGAGAATTCAACACCAGACCAAAGAAAGCCTGTTGCTGTTTTGCTGGATAACCGGGGGACGTCAGTGACAGGATACTCTCTTTCTATCCTGCCTGTCTCGGAACCCCAAACCGAGAGGTAGTCCTGAATCGGAAGACACCCAAGAGGAAGGATCCTCAACGGAGTCGATTTCTTAGGGCTTGACCCGACCCAGGACTCTCGGAAAACCCGAGTCTCTTTACTTTAGGTTATCCAGGACGATACAGACATTACTGCCATTACTTATCGAAAAATATTTTCCATTTAAGAAGACTCAAACATTTTATGCAAAGTTTTTAGATTTGTTGATAAATTCATAATTCTTTATAAAGTTTGATAATTAAGAATTTAGTTACCTTTCATGGTGATCATCATTATAGCTATTTATGAATTTTAAATAATTTTTTAGCAAATAAATCAGTTTTTTGATGGCCAGTGGGAGGCACCCGCTGATACTATTGCGAAAGTTATTGGGTACTGTCAGATCCCTCGCTGGATAAAGCACATTTTCCCTTTACTTAATTTTCGAGTCAACACAATATGAATCTCTTTATTAACTTTTAAAGGACAAAACTGGATAACACTATTCATATTTAAATGATTTCAAAAAAATAGTTTACTTTTATAATCATTGATTAAAATTTTGTTTTAATGTACTGTACAAAAGAGGAAAATCAAATAAATAGATTCGAAGAGTAGACTCGAGAGGTAGACCCTGTTATACAATGGGAATAATGAGGTTGGAAGATGCAGACAGTTACTTGAATAGCTAAACTCTTCTAGAGTCGATGCTTTGCAATGAGAGTATAGCTGTTAGGAACCTTGTTTTCAATTATTGCTCAGCAATAGCTTATTAGGAAGCAGCGGGTTCTGTGGTGTGTTGCAAGAAATCTTAAACGATTTAAACATATTATTTAGATGAACAATGTCAAGTCGACCTTTCAGGGGTAGGAAGTTTAGTCTGAACACTGTGTCACTGAGATGTGCTTTAATGATAAAAGACTTTTCACCCTCAAATTCAATACTCCGTATTTATCAGGCCTATAAACATTTCCATTCCTTAACCTGAATATCCAGCCTAGAATTTCCATCGAACAGTCACAAATAGTTTCCAAGATTTCGCTATAACTATTGTTTGTTCGTAATTATGACTGCCTAAGGTCTAAACAATATCAGTAGACCATGTTTGATAAAATTCTTTGGAAACTTCAATTTTACAGCATGTGATGTATGAAGTAGGAGATGATGAATGGAGAAGTATTGATTTAAAAGTTCAAGATAGAGACGGCTGGCGAAATGTAACCGGGGCCGTTAGGGTCAATAGGCCTAGGAAAAGATGATGACCATATATATGATGAATTTTAATTCAAACTCTTTAAAATATTAAAATATTAAAACTGGTCAGTGTAATTCATGAAAAGTAACTCATCAAAATAGTTTCTCTTAATTATTTTTTCTCTTGGAATCTGAAGTTGTCTAAATTTCTGGGAAATTGCGTAATTGTTTGTACACTGAAATAGATCATATCTGCTGCTACTGAAGAAACACAAGAGGAATATAAATGCTTGATTTTAGAATACTGCACAAAAGCAACGATATGCCGGTAATGTCAAGTAGGCCTACAATGCAAGGCTCTATAGCTGCAGAAGCTGTGATGTCATATAGGCCTACTATGCAACGCTTAAAACATGTAAATGCAGAAGCTATAATGTCAGATATGCCTACAATGCAACGCTTAAAACATGTAGATGCAGAGCTGTAATGTCATATAGGCCTACAATTCAACATTGAAAACATGTAGATGCAGAAGCTATAATGTCAGATAGGCCTACAATGCAACGTTTAAAACATATTGATATATTGTAGAAGCCATGACTCCGTTTTCTCTCTTTCCTCGGATGTTCTAATGGTATTTCTTTTAAAAATTAGTATGCCTTCACCTAAATGAAAACTTACTATGCAGCAAATGTAAATTAAGATAATCTGTCTTTAGGAGATATGATTATTGTGACAGACTAAAAGAAAAATGGCATCTCATCCGTCTGGGACTTTGACACCAGGAAGGAAACGCTATCTCTTCATAGTGACTTTCTTTTTTCAGGTTTTTTTTTTTCGTAACTCATTGATAAAACCAAGGTCTTTAGTAAGGTCTATAGATCTTGGTTAAGTAAAAATTTTGTTTGATACTGGAGGATCATCGGTGCCATGATGGTTGAGGAGGCTCTAGAGGTGGTGCTTTTGCTTTTGTATCCTCACTCAATATGCAGCATATTCAAAAATAGCTATAATGATGATTATTATGAAAGGCAACCAAATTCTTAATTATCAAACTTTCTGAAAAAAAATTATGAATTTATCAACAAATCTGTAAATTTTACATAAAATGTTTGAGTCTTCTTAAATGGAGAATATTTTCCGGGAAGTACTGGCAGTGATATCTGTATCGTCTTGGATAACCTAAAGTAAAGAGACTCGGGTTTTCCGAGAGTCCTGGGTCGGGTCAAGCCCTAAGAAATCGACTCCGTTGAGGATCCTTCCTCTTGGGTGTCTTCCGATTCAGGACTACCTCTCGGTTTGGGGTTCCGAGACAGGCAGGATAGAAAGAGAGTATCCTGTCACACAGTCACTGACGTCCCCCGGTTATCCAGCAAAACAGCAACAGGCTTTCTTTGGTCTGGTGTTGAATTCTCCCCCCCATCTCTCTCTCTCTCTCTCTCTCTCTCTCTCTCTCTCTCTCTCTCTCTCTCTCTCTTATGATTATTTATTTTTGCATTGGGCAAGCGTTGTTCGTAAGTTGCCACCTAGTAATAAACCTTATATCTCACTTAGGAGATATGTTTATGTATGAAACAACGGTGGTCAACTGCTATGAAAAATTCAATCATTGAAAAATATTGCATCGTTAAAAAAATCGTGCTAGAATATTTCCGAACGAAAAATAAATACGGTAATGTAGCCCGAATCCCTCTAAATACAGTGATTCCTGGAACTGAGTGGGAAAGAGGGCGTCAGGAGGGAAAATAATTCAAGCTTAGTCCTATTGTCTAATAATAACAATTTATGCATTTGGGTTATGAATTCAAAGTTATTAGTTAATTTTGCTTGTGTCGTTTTGTGTATAAAGTAAAAATTAGTTGGGGTCGTGGTTTCGAAACTTGCAATAAATCATTATAAGCCAAATTTCAGGTTTTAGTCAAAGCTGCCTATATACTGTAGGTCCAATCTCTCGTAGGGTTTATTCAGGGAGAAAAAATAATGATAAATAAGTAAGCGAGGTAGTGTGTTATATTTGCTATTAAAACTATAATTAATTCTACCTCTATTATTTAATTTTACTTCACGAATGGAAGTCTATAATAGGGTCAGACATATCAACCCAAAGCTGTAATGTGCAGATTCTACAATAGAAACGTATCTCGAATAATGATAATAATAATAATAATAGTAATAATAATAATAATAATAATAATAATAATAATATAGCTCTGTAGTCTTGGCTTTATAACATACTAGGGCATGGCTATATGTCAGATGGCAACAATAAATATTTGCATCAAATCTTATGACTTAATAAAGGTGTCTGTCTGGGCATAAAGTTGCGATTTGTGAAATTTCTCCACAATCTTTTCATCATTTTATTTTTAGGCCTATAAGCTTAATAAGAATTATAAAATCAGAAGGGCAAACTTCAAGTCACATATAACAGTAAGGCGAGGAGGGGCAAACTGAGCATTCAAACCTTCACAAGTCAGGGCTAACTAAATAATACGTAAATCTCAAAAGACGAAACTTTCTAAAGACATTAATGAACCAGGTAATAAACAATGATTAAGACTGATAATACAAATATTATAGTTTAAGTAAATAGTAAACAGCAACAATTCATTAAAACATATGTATAATTCTTTGTAATACTTAGGCCTATGTGAATAATAAAACACGCAAATTCCAGTAAAACAATTAGAATAAAAACAGTTTCATCTTTTAAAAGATGTCATTATTTTCTTGGTATATATATATATATATATATATATATATATATATATATATATATATATATATATATATATATATATATATATATATATATATATATATATATATATATATATATATATATATATATATATATATATATATATAGTTGTTTATCATCCTGGGAATAATGTCAAGCAATCTATTACAAATATTTTCCTCACGCACAGACTCCCAAGATGATAAGCATTCGCTCATGATTGCTTGTCTACTATTGTGAACGGAAAACGATTATGAAAATGAACGCTTGGTTATAAAAATGAGTTAACTCTGTTTCCTTCTTCGGTTGTGTAGCTGTATACTGTACATATAGGCAGTAAGACTATACTTGATTGCCACATATTATTCATCTTGCTGCCTGAAATAGTACACTCTAAACCTCGTATCTGTAGTCGCACAGTGCTGTGTAGGTCAGACCAAAACAGTAGCATTCTCGTCGACTGCAGCATTCCGACTTGCACCTACAATTAGTCTGCTACCGGCAACTCTCTGCAATGGGTGGAAGCTTTGTCCAAATTGTCTTTTCTTAGTCTAGCACAAGTTTAACGGAATTTTTCCTTTCCTTGTCACCCTGAGTCTCACCCCACATCCTCACTTTGATCTAGTTTCAGCTTTCATACTAAATGGCCAGCAGAAATAAAAAACAATGTCTGCTCTCTTGTATTTGGTAGAGTGTGCTTGTATTGTAAGAAGTACATCGAGCATTGCTTACTCTTCAAAAGTTTTTGAACATCATGAGGGCCAATCACCCACTAATGCTACACCAGGGTTGTAACTAGGCTCTCAAGAATAGTAATGAGGTGGGATTTTTGACATGTATGGAGCTTTCTGCTATCATTGGAGGGAAGAAGTCTGTGATTGGTTCTCATGACGGAAGAACTCCTTCAAGTCATACTCTCTGCCCTGGCATGATATGAACAGCTTGGAGAACAGACGATTGTTTGCTTTGAAGAGTCAACAGATACTGATGCCTGTAGTAAAAAGTCGACCCTGTTCCTTTTGATTTGTTCATAGATGGTGGATTCTTCTTTTCTTCCCCGTCTCTTAATAAACTCCTTGAAATTGACATTTCCTTTCTCAAAGTGTGCGCTAACCAGCTCTGAAAAAACTTCAGTGAGCAAGGTTCTTTGCATCAAGTGAAAGCAGGTCTCAACTCTCAGCCTGGAGAAGATTGCTCACATCTTGCATGCCTTGTGAGAGCTCTTATATTTTCTCAAGGAACACTGTGCTCGTACGGTTTTGTCATGCTGGATGGTGTGTTTAGAACCCCTTTGATCCCACTTCTTGCCTCATACTGTGTACCCAAGTGGCTGACTTCAGGACCAGCTACCATCCACCATCTCAGTACTGATAGGTCTTCAGTCATGCCCATTGCACTCCCGCCTGCCTTGATGACAGTGATAGACCCAGAACAAAAAGCATCTCATTTATTGCATGGAAGAGGGAAATATTAGTCACAAAGTGTAGCCATTATGTTTTTGTGGTTGTTATGCACATGGTGATTTGAGCTCTTCACTCTTCTTCTTCTGGCAGGACAACAATTGCTTCAGTCAGTCTGAAATTTACAGCCCTGGGTCTGTTACTTGCCATCTTGGTGAATGGCATTCAAGGTATCATACTATGGTAATTATCTTTATTCCGTGAATCGAAGCCGAGGATTTATCCTTTTACCACCTTGATCTCAATCGTTTAGAATAAGGTATGAGATATGACTAGGTTCGAGAATAAATATAATTGACTTACACCTAGCTTGATCGTTCATACAGTATCGTTCAAGTCCTTTGCAGTCTGTTCAGCAACCAAAACACTACATGCAAAGGGCTATAGACCTGTTAATCTTAGCTCGGCTCTCCTGCGCTGGTACAACCGGTAATATATGGTTGTTAATTGATCCAGGGCTTATTAGACAGCATCTGGGACGCTAAAGTAATGATTTAGGCACACTAAATAATCATTCGGCTGATACTGAGCCCCATACTGAGGTTCACAACAGTGGTGCCATCCAGCGTGTCCTGATTGAGTGTTGACATTGCTCTACCGCTATGAGGAAGTCAATGGGTAAGTACATATTTCTAAATTCGGATTCTACGCAGTAAAAAGAAAAATGTATGATTTGACATCAAGAGCATTCAGATAAGGCAAGTCTTTGCGATCTTATTGCGAAATGCAATATTTCTGTAAATTCAATGGCATCCTTTTTATTAAAAAGAGCAAAATCCCTACGAGTCTGTGTGCGAATTTTGGTGTCTGGTTCCGGAAATGGAAGATTCTCTGGAAATTTTCTGATATCTTCTCCACTATCAGTAGAAGCATCAAATAATGATTACCAAAGTATTTGAAAAAAAAGAGGATAAATAAAAATTATCATTAATTAAACATAACTGAAATCTGTTGGTGAAAATTGATACCAAATACTTTGAAAAGATAAGTAATTGACAACGACTGCAATCATAATAATAATAATAATAATAATAATAATAATAATAATAATAATAATAGCTATAAATTCAACTGAATGATAAAGCAAGCAAAGAAGTAAAAATTATAATAAGCAAAACTTGAAGTACTCTTAAACTGTGCATGAATATCGCTCAAAAGAATAAAAAAACGAAAAGATATTTGTGCTTTGGCCGACTATGGCCAATCCTCAGCCTATACTATACATTCCTCCCAAGAGCTTGACTCTGACATGTTTAGTTTATTTAATTAATCCCCAAAAATACATCATTTCACCATGCCCGCAAAGTCCTTCACCATTACTATGAATATTACTAACAATGGGATTTAATTTCTGTGTACTGCTTGGCACAACCGGGTTCAAGTCCCATTGATTCCGATCGTGGCGTTAGATAATTGAATTTCAGGATATCAAAAATTATTTCTAGGGTAGGTGTAAGTAGTGTGGAATGACCCTCAAAGATCCTAGCATTTGGCATAATGGTCTAAATGACACAGACAACTGCTAACAATGTGAGCCGGTGCAAATCAAATTAGGCTTCCATTGGAATAGTTTAATGAACAATCCTTTTTCAGAGAGTCAAGCTTTATAACAGAAGACTAGCAGTGCCCATTTAATCCAATTTTGAAAAAGGGAAAAATCGTACATCTTAGCATTTTTTTTAATGAGTCTTTGGAAAAAAAAAATTAAGATCCAGAGGGAGGTTTTTTTATGGTATGCTACAAAATTCTCCATCCACTGTCATGAAATACTTCTTGTTGCTAATTATTTCTGGACTGATCCACCATCCCATCTAATTCACCCTGACTACAAGTAGAAAGGCGAGAGAAAAACAACAGGGAAGAAGAGAAGGAAAGAACAGAACCTCTGTAATATATATATACGTGGAAAAAAAACATCAATAACATACTCGTAAAAGTTAACAGTTACTACAGCAGAGTTAGGTAGTTCAATATTCGACTGGTCTCGCACTCCCAGACACCTGTCGTCCAGAAAGGGGTGAAGAGGAAATCTCTCTCAAACACCCGGACATCCATCAATTTATATGAGTGACTGTACACCCAGCAACGAAACCGGTGTCGCCTGGACAGGCCTGACTTGGAGAGATCATGCCCTTCTTGCCCTGAAAGGTGGCCGACGTTTAAACAACCAAGACATCGTTTGATGGTTCGAGTATTAGAGGTAGAGAAATTACCAATAGCACTCAAAGAAATGGGATGATTAATGATATATATATATATATATATATATATATATATATATATAGCCTATATATATATATATATATATATATATATATATATATATATATATATATATATATAGTATATATATGTATATATATATATATATATATATATATATATATATATATATATATTAGAGATAAAGAGGTTTTATCTGTTTTTCCTATAAGAAATGCAAAGGTTTTCGATATTAGTGATCAATAAGTATAATCACACTGATATATTTGAATTCCTTAATAAATTTCTCTGTAGAACATCTTTAAATACTGTGGGAACTGACTATTCCAATTAATATACGTCAGAATGATATAGCTTTAGTTTGCATTATCCTAGTAGCTGCTCTCTCTCTCTCTCTCTCTCTCTCTCTCTCTCTCTCTCTCTCTCTCTCTCTCTGGTTCAAGAATAAGAGCTCTCTAATTCGCTCTACCAAAGAGCAAATGGAGTCTCTGCGGATGGACTAATAAGTCTTTGAGACATCAAAATCCTTGTATCTCTCTCTCTCTCTCTCTCTCTCTCTCTCTCTCTCTCTCTCTCTCTCTCTCTCTCCTACCTGTATCCAATAGTTAGATAAGGACACACTTTTTTTATGTTATTTGGATGTGCCCAAGGATCACACAAAACCGATCACTAATTTGCAAGCTTGCGTTGGATTTGCATTTCTTTTGGGGGAAAATCCCAAGTTCCAAAGATGTTCAGTAACTTCCTAAAACACAAGCATACCTAAACCACGTGTGATATTGATTAATTTTCAGGCGGTCCCTGGTCACGTGGTTTAAATTTTTGTTCTATCAAATCGAGGTTTGGTTATGGATGGTTTGTTACTTCACTGAACCCCCCCCCCCCCCCTTTATTCCCTTTTATTGAATCGTAACAGCAGAAAGGAACCATTGCCTTATTTTATTTCATGGACGCTCATAGCGATCAGTGGTTCTTAACCCTTTTTCAATGCAAGCTCTCTTTTCAAATCAGCATAAAATTCTAGCACCCCTGAAGTGTTGAAATACAAGAGAAAAAACGCGTAAATGCTATGATATGAAGTGGATCTGATGTGTATTAAATGAAAAATTGCTTCTAGGACAAATGCTGTATTACTGTTTCCACAGGAAAAAAATGAACCTTCGAATAAAAAGAAATATTTTTGTTCTAATTATTCATATTCATATGGTTAGGAACTGACCACACACCTCTTAAGGGAACAGGCACCTTTGTTTAAGAAACATCGAGCGAAGTCAATCATAACTTTGTTGATACCATTGTCATGAATTGTGGCTATTAAGTATTGCTGTCCGTCCATCTGCTATTTAGGTTTTGTTTTCGGATCAGCTTGTAAAGATAAAGCTATTTGTTAGTCATATATGACTCATCACATTCCGACAATTAACGGTCCAATTGTTAAAAATGATATCCCTACTTACGAAAACTTTGTTACTTTGGAGAATTTTGACAAGGGAAATTTTAGTTTTGCAATAATATTGTAAACTTGCAGTAGAAACCTATATATAACCGGAAGATATTTAGTCAATAATTTTGATCTTACACTTTTCTTGTATGTTGATTTGATTTTGAAAGGCCGGCGACCACAAAATTTGTTGGTTATCGATTCTTTGGACAATTAGTATGAATATCTAAAACCAGCCCAAGCCACATCTTTAGCCTGGACTATACAGGTATATGTTACCCAAAACAAATGTTACACGCCAAGTTTTGTAACCGATGTTTTTATTAGTCATCATGGCTACAAATTAGCATTTGTAATATTTAATTATTCTAGACTGAGAAGACACTATAGGATATCCTAATCTAGTAAAGGATTTGCAGATATGTCAAAATTTAGTTGAGTTACCAGCAATATTTTTTAAAACATCGCCATCATTTCAATTGGATGCATTTTATGCCATATTGCATGTAAAGAATAATAAATGAAAAACAATTTGATTTAATTCATGGAATCATTGATATTAATTGTTATCAATAAGGGTATTACCATCATCATCATCATCACATACTTTTCATCACTTCACAAATGTTGATAAGCAAACCTCGTAAAGCCATACATTAACGTCACTTAATTACCACCTCTCTACCATGGCCTTTAACCACCACCTGATTATATCCTAACCCCATCCCCACATGTTCGAGGTTTAAAGTTCTCGTAGTTATGATAAGATCCTTCTGGTGGAAAATTTTAGGAAAACTAAAAAAAAAATACTAAGACGACAATATTTCATACATCTGTTCTCCAGTGTTTACAATAATTTCATAACTACAAATAACGAAGTAAATATGCTAAAGACCGATTGAACAGATATCGAGAGTAATGGATTTCTTGAAGAGCTTACCTGGAGAACACCTACAAGGTGTTGGACATCAGGTCATGAAACATCAAATAAAATCATAATAATAAGAAGAGGCAATGCTAAGGAAATATTTCCTTTTGCCTTGGGGAGGGTGAAGCCAGCTAGATTCGGACCTTTGAGCATTGAGCAA
Organism: Palaemon carinicauda; assembly: GCF_036898095.1. Taxonomy (NCBI): domain Eukaryota; kingdom Metazoa; phylum Arthropoda; class Malacostraca; order Decapoda; family Palaemonidae; genus Palaemon; species Palaemon carinicauda. Next base: position 41,832,642 of record NC_090740.1, read on the forward strand.
TCGTCACCAAGGAAGGAGGTTCGCTTAGAAGTGAGAGACTTGCCCAGATAATTTGATTGATTGATTGATTGATTAGGAGTTTTCTGGTGTCCTGACCTCTGAGGTTATTGACACATACCATACCATCACTATAATAATACACCACTGGACACTTTCATTGCATGTCATTTCATATATTTTATTTTCACCAATCACTTCTGAAACAATATTAATTATGTTGACTGATGATACAATTTAAATCTGCAACCTTAAACTAATATAATTGATATAGCAAATAATACTATATTCTCTGAGAGGGCCGGAGCCAAGTAGCCCGTGACAAAACCTGACCCCAACCACACCGAGCTACGTGGCTCATGATCGAAATCAAAGGAAAACACTGAAGTTAACAACTAAACCTTTAAACCTCATCACCTTGAAAAAAATTAACAAAGGCCATTTACTGAATATTGGTTACCCCAATAGGTGCTATTTGAAACAGTGTGTATGTATGTGTGTAGAGAGAGAGAGAGAGAGAGAGAGAGAGAGAGAGAGAGAGAGAGAGAGAGAGAGAGAGAGAGAGAGAGAGAGAGAGAGAGAGAGAGAGAATGTATAAATATACGTATTTATATGCTGAATATCTTCTATCTTGAGTTCTAACTTTGAGATGCATTCATTTCTCGTCTTTGAAGTGCTTACATTACTGCTGAAGTTTTGACAGAATCAACAGCTTTCTCATAGTCTATAAATGCCTTACATGGTGGCTAGTCATACTCTGTTGATGTTTCCATTAACTGGTTAATTTCATGGATAGGGTCAGTTGTTGAACACACGCTTCTAAAGCCTGCCTGCTCTCTTGGTTAAGGCTCGGTCTTTCATTTTGTTGAAAATATTTACAATATCTATAGGGAAACTACATAGAGATAGGGAAAGAAATCTTATTGAGAAACTATTTAGAAAGGGTGACCCCCTCTCTCCTAAATTGTTCACAACATGCATAGAAGTTTTTTGGAATTTAGATTGGGAAAATATAAGAATTAGCATAAATTGGAAATACTTTGGCAACTTAAGATTTGCAGATGACATAGTTCTATTAGTGAATCATGGAAGGAATTGCAAAAGAATAGAAGATTTGAATAGAAAAAGCAGAAATGTAGGGCTGAAAATAAATGAGTAAAACTAAGATAATGTTCAAAGAAAAGGCAGAGACAACCTATAAGGGTTACGGACGAACCTCTAGAGATTGCTAATGAATAAACGTACTTAGGACAATCAACACTTTAACATATAGGTTATGATAGTGAAAATTTGATCAAATTTTCACCACCATATCCTTTATATTAAAGTGTAGTTCCTAAAATCAATGTAGTCGTGAAGAAGGGTCGCAAAGTGATCCGAAACACATGTCGATACCAAACAATAAATGTAGAAAAGTAAATGTATTTCTGCTGTAATCCTGAAAACTCTCTGCAGGACGATCTGTCCGAGGAGAAGCTGTCTTCGATTCTAGACGCCGATGAGACGTTGTGTATTCATTATTTATGTATATATATATGTATATATATATATATATATATATATATATATATATATATATATATATATATATATATATATATATATATATATATGTATATATATGTCTTTTTTTTCTAAAAAGGAAAGTATTTAATCAGATGGTCCTAACAGTATTAACTTAAGCATCAGAAACTTGGAGACTTACTAAAGGCCTTACAACATAAGCTGATTATAACTTAAAAGAGCTATGGAAAGAATGATGATAATAATAACAATAAGAGACATAAATAGAGCAACATGGATATGAGAGCAAACTAAAGTAGAAGATATTCTAACATGTAAGAAAAAGGAATGGACATGGGCACGACATATAATGAGAATGTCAGACAATAGATGGACATTAAGAATTGTAGAATGACACCCTAGACCTAGAGATTGTAAAAGAAGCAGGGGAAGGAAGAGAAAACGAACTTATAAAGTGGCATGTCTGGGGTCTTTGTTCTATAGTGGAGCAGTCACGGCCGATGACACACACAAATGTACACACACACACACACACACACACACACACACACATATATATATACATATATATATATATATATATATATATATATATATATATACACACACACACACATACACGTTAACTGGGCTCCACAAGGCACTAGGAGAGTTGGAAGACCCAGACTTCATGGCTGAGGACTATGAAGCGTGAAGTAGATGATGAAAGGAGATGTATTGAATTATATATGTATATATATATATATATATATATATATATATATATATATATATATATATATATATATATATATATATAATGTGTGTGTGAATATATAAACCATTTGTAAAAGAATAACATATACGCATAGTAACATCCATCGCCTTCGCAAAAAATCTAGAAAGTAATAATTCCATTGGAAAAAACCATATGAATATTACATCATTATTGACAATCTAAAATAAATTCTTCAGAAAAGTACTCGGGAAATGCCTTTTTCCGAGACGTATTTTCTGTGTTTCGAACGGCTCTGATATCGATTCGTACCGAAAATGGGTTGTTTTAAATCTCAAACCTGAAAAAATAAGTCGAAATCTTCGGTTATTTCAAAGCGGTTTGCTGAAAACGTCAATTACCCTTCGCACGAGTTCGATCGCTGAGTGCGATGCAGGGGTTACTTAATAATGAAAGTAATAAATTAGAGTATTAATCATCTTTTCATCTTCCTATTCAGTCTCTTAACTTTTCCTTTAAATTGATAATTCGAGCCTTGAACGACTTCAGAACTTTCAGACTCAAATCCACAAATCAAACCATGTAGTTTATTATTATTATTACTATTATTATTATCTTTATCATTACTATTATTATTATCATAATCATTATTATTATTATTATTATTATTATTATTATTATTATTATTATTATTATTATTATTGATGATGATGATGATGAGTTACTATGGTTTATTGAAACGAAAGAAGAGTTTTTTCACTAGTCCTGAACGGCTTCGGAAGAAAATCTTCACGGATCTCCGAATGGCTTCAGAAGAAATGGCCATATACTTAGCATGGAGTTCTGAATGACGATAGAACAGAATCTCTGAACGGATTCGGAAGAAAACTTTCCCGGATTTCCAAATGCCTTCAGAAGAAACAGCCGTAGACTTAGCATGGAGTTCTGAATGACTCCAGAACAGATTCTTCCTGGAGCTCCCTGAACGGCACCTGAAGATAATTTTCCGGAATCATCAAAAGGCTTGAGAAGACATAGCCGTAAACTTAGCATGGAGTTCTGAATGACTCCAGAATCATCCCGGAGCAGTTCTGAACGCCTCCGCCCGAGCTTCAGATGACTTCTGAAGACCTGATCTCATCTTTTTTTCAAACTAAGCATGCAACGCAGTGAACATTGTTAATGGCTATTTTTGGAACAGGGAGCTGACTGTGAGAATTGTGTTATTACAACTACAGGATCAACAAGAGGCTCTTTGGAACCCCTTCATCTACAGCTGGTTTTGGTGGTTGCTGCAGAAGTTGTCGAGCTCTGAAGAACATGATATATGCGCCTTGAATGATCCTTTGCTTGGGCTTTTGCATGGATGTCCTATAATTGGAGACTATTGGAACTAAGGAAATAAGGACGGAGACAGAATAGTTCAACTGAACGTGAGTGACGTGTGGTTCTTCAACAGGATAGTCCCAAAATTCGACATTGAAGAAAGGACATATGCAGACCGTATTAGTAAATATATTGTGTTGCTCGTCGTTTACTTTAGCGTGATGACGTATGCGGAGAAATTTTATAGCATTCCTGTCTTTACCCATCGCCCTGATGGACAAAGACATGAACGCCATCGATTCATCTGAGGAATCTGACGAACTGAGGACACACAGCACTGAAAACTCTTGAAATCTAGAAGGAAACTGACGAACTAGGAAAGAATACGATGAAATCTCGAAGGAAATTGACAATCTAAAGAAACTGGAAGATGAAATGTCAAAGGAAGCCGAAAAAACTAAAGATCTTGAAAAACTAGAACAGACAGAAGAGAACATCAACGAAGAGCCTTTAAACGAAGACGTAAAATAGCCTTTAATGCTACAAGTAAATCACCTTGAAATAAAGGTAAAAAAAGCCCCTATTACGAGAAATGCGGCACCTCAAAATAGAGGTAAAAACCCCTTAATACTAGAAATAAGGCACCTCAAAAACGAGGTTAAAAAACCTTAATGCTATAAATAAGGCACCTAAAAATAGAGGTAAAAGAGCGTCTAAGGCTAAAAGTAATGGACCTCAAAATCAAGGTCAAAAAGCCCCTAATGCTAAATATAAGGCTCCTAAAAATAGAGGTCAAAGAGCCTATAATGCTATAAATAAGGAACCTAGAAATAGAGGTCAAAGAGCCTCTAATGCTATAAATAAGGCGCCTAAAAATAGAGGTCAAAGAGCCTCTAATGCTATAAATAAGGCACCTAAAAATAGAGGTCAAAGAGCCTCTAATGCTATAAATAAGGCGCCTAAAAATAGAGGTCAAAGAGCCTCTAATGCTATAAATAAGGCACCTAAAAATAGAGGTCAAAGAGCCTCTAATGCTATAAATAAGGCACCTAAAAATAGACGTCAAAAAGCCTCTAATGGTATAAACAAGGCACCTAAAAATAGAGGTCAAAGAGCCTTTAATGCTAGAAACAATGCTCGTCAAAATCGAGGTAAAAAAGCCCTTAATGCTAAATAAAAGGCTCCTAAAAATAGAGGTCAAAGAGCCTCTAATGCTATACATAAGGCACCTAAAAATAGAGGTCAAAGAGCCTATAATGCTAGAAATAATGCACCTCAAAATCGAAGTAAAAAAGCCGCTAATGCTTTAAATAAGGTACCTAAAAATAGAGGTCAAAGAGCCTCTAATGCTAAAAGTAATGCACCTTAAAATCGAGGTAAAAAAGCCCATAACGCTATAAATAAGGCACCTAAAAATAGAGGTCAAAGAGCCTCTAATGCTATAAATAAGGCACCTAAAAATAGAGGTCAAAGAGCCTCTAATGCTATAAATAAGGCACCTAAAAATAGACGTCAAAAAGCCTCTAATGGTATAAACAAGGCACCTAAAAATAGAGGTCAAAGAGCCTTTAATGCTAGAAACAATGCACGTCAAAATCGAGGTAAAAAAGCCCTTAATGCTAAAAATAAGGCTCCTAAAAATAGAGGTCAAAGAGCCTCTAATGCTATACATAAGGCACCTAAAAATAGAAGTCAAAGAGCCTATAATGCTAGAAATAATGCACCTCAAAATCGAAGTCAAAAAGCCGCTAATGCTTTAAATAAGGTACCTAAAAATAGAGGTCAAAGAGCCTCTAATGCTAAAAGTAATGCACCTTAAAATCGAGGTAAAAAAGCCCATAACGCTATAAATAAGGCACCTAAAAATAGAGGTCAAAGAGCCTCTAATGCTATAAATAAGGCACCTAAAAATAGAGGTCAAAGAGCCTCTAATGCTATAAATAAGGCACCTAAAAATAGACGTCAAAAAGCCTCTAATGGTATAAACAAGGCATCTAAAAATAGAGGTCAAAGAGCCTTTAATGCTAGAAACAATGCACGTCAAAATCGAGGTAAAAAAGCCCTTAATGCTAAATATAAGGCTCCTAAAAATAAAGGTCAAAGAGCCTCTAACGCTATAAATAAGGCACCTAAAAATAGAGGTCAAAGAGCCTCTAATGCTATAAATAAGGCACCTAAAAATAGAGGTCAAAGAGCCTCTAATGCTATGAATAAGGCAACTAAAAATAGAGGTCGAAGAGCCTCTAATGCTATAAATAAGGCACCTAAAATAGAGGTCAAAGAGCCTCTAATGGTATAAATAAGGCACCTAAAAATAGAAGTCAAAGAGCCTCTAATGCTATAAATAAGGCACCTAAAAATAGAGGTAAAAGAACCTCTAATGCTATAAATAAGGCACCTAAAATAGAGGTAAAAAAGCCTCTAATGCTATAAACAAGGCACCTAAAAAGAGAGGTAAAAGAGCCTCTAATGCTAGAGGTAATGCACCTCAAAATCGAGGTAAAAAAGCCCTTAATTCTAAATATAAGGCTCCTAAAAATAGAGGTCAAAGAGCCTCTAATGCTATAAATAAGGCACCTAAAAATAGAGGTCAAAGAGCCTCCAATTCTATAAACAAGGCACCTAAAAAGAGAGGCCAAAGAGCCTTTAATGCTAGAAATAATGCACCACAAAATCGAGGTCAAAAAGCCGCTAATGCTTCAAAGAAGGTACCTAAAAATAGAGGTCAAAGAGCCTCTAATGCAAAAAGTAATGCCTCTCAAAATCGAGGTAAAAAAGCCCCTAATGCTATAAATAAGGCACCTAAAAATAGAGGTCAAAGAGCCTCTAATACTACAAGCAATGCACCTCAAAATCGAGGTAAAAAAGCCCCTAAGGCTATATATAAGACTCCTAAAAGAAGAGGGCAAAACGCCCCTAATGCTATAAATAAGGCACCTAAAAAAGAGAGGTCAAAGAGCCTCTAATGCTAGTAGTTATGCACCTCAATATCGAGGTCAAAAAGCCCTTAATGCTATAAATAAGGCACCCAAAAAATAAGAGGTCAAAGAGCTCCTAATGTTATAAATAAGGCACCAAAAAAGAGAGGTCAAAGAGCCTCTAATGCTAAAAGTAATGCACCACAAAATTGAGATAAAAAAAGCCCCTAATGCTATATATCAGGCTCCTACTAATAGAGGTCATCTTCTTCTTTGTCTGCATCATTTCCCACTTTTATGTGGTCGATGTTTCTAGCCAGCGTTCTCCATCTACCTCTGTCAAACACTTCATCACCGGTTAATCCCTTTGATCGAAGGTCATAAAGCCCCTAAAGCTAAAGTTAAGGCACTTGAAAACAGAGGTAAAAAAAATCCTAATGATAGAGATAAGGGACCTCAAAATATGGGTAAAAAAATCCCCTAATGCTAGAGATAAGGCACCTAACACCTCAAAATCAGAGGTCAAAAAGCCCCTAATGCTAGAGATAAGGCACCTTAAAATAGAGGTCATAAAGTCCCTAATGCTAGAGATAAGGCACCTCAAAACAGAGGTAAAAAATGCCTTAATACTAGAGATAAGGCGCATAAAAATAGAGGTAAATAATCTCCTAATATTAGAGAAAGGGCACCTAAAAATAGAGGTAAAAAAACCCTAATGCTAGAGATAAGGCACCTTAAAATAGAGGTAAAAAAGCCCCTAATGTTAGAGATAAGGCACCTCAACATAGAGGTAAAAGGTATAAAATCCCATAATGCTAGAGATAAGGCTCCTGAAAAGAGAGGTAAAAAAGCTCCTAATGCTAGAGATAAGACACTTCAAAATAAGAGGTCAAAAAGGCCCTAATGCTAGAGATAAGGCCCCTCAAAATAAGGGGTAAAAAGCTCCTAAAGCTGGAGATAAGGCACCTCAAAATAGGAGGTCAAAAAGCCCCTAAGGCTAGAGATAAGTCACTTCGAAATAAAGGTCATAAAGCCCCTAAAGCTAAAGTTAAGGCACCTAAAATAGAGGTAAAAAGCCCCTAATGCTAGAGATAAGGCACCTCAAAATAGAAGCCAAAAATCCCTTAGTGCTAGAGATAAGGCACCTAAAAATAGAGGTCAAAAAGCCCCTAATGCTTGCGATAAGGAACCTCAAAAGAGAGGTAAAAAAAAACCCTAATGCTAGAGATAAGGCACCTCAAAATAGAGGTCAAGAATCTCAAATGTTAGAAGTAAGGCACCTCAAAATAAGAGGTCAAAAAGCCCCTGATGCTAGAGGTAAGGAACCTCAACATGTGGGCTAAAGAGGTGCTACAATTGAATACAGCATATACTTTAGGTATTTTTTATGAATGAAATGACCCCGCTTCAGCCAGCTGAGTGGCGAACTAAACAGCCAGGTGAGTGGCGAACTAAACAGCCAGGTGAGTGGCGAACTAAACAGCCAGGTGAGTGGCGAACTAAACAGCCAGCTGAGTGGCGAACTAAACAGCCAGGTGAGTGGCGAACTAAACAGCCAGCATACCTCCTCCTCACCATGTAGGCTCCTGCTACTTAACACCCGTCACCGATTCCCAGACCTTTCATATATAGACATCCATGTCTGGACTCCGATAGATCGGACACAAATAGGGTTGTAACTTGGCAAGTAAAAAAAAGTAGAATATATATATATATATATATATATATATATATATATATATATATATATATATATATATATATATACATATATATATATATACTGTATATATATGACTAACACTCTTGATTTTAATTAATGTAAATATCAACCACAATGACATTTAATATCGAATTCTATCTTTGGGAATGAATATCCACTAGAAATTCATTTAAGATAACAGCTTCTGGCTGCGCATAAATTCGAACCTATGCCTCTTAGCCGAAACCATGCTTGCAGAGGCTGTAACCAACCATGCTGTCAGGACAAATACAAGTTTATTACAAGTCTACCGTAGCGTATATACATATGTGTATATATATATATATATATATATATATATATATATGTATATATATATATATATATATATGTATGTATATATATATATATATGTATATATATATATATATATATATATATATATATATATATATATATACTATATATATATATATATATATATATATATATATATATATATATATATATATATATATATATATATATATATACAAGTTTATTACAAGTCTACCGTGCATATTCCTGTCGAATTCAGGAATCTGTTCTAACACTTAAAAGCAACCCTTCTCCACTATGATAGCTGATTAGTTAGTTTGCAACACGTGGTTATTTATTATGAATCTTTATCATCAACAACGTGTTGCAAACACTAATCATATATATATATATATATATATATATATATATATATATACATATATATATATATATATATATATATATATATATATATATATACATTTATATTCATATACATACATACATATATATATATATATATTATATATATATATATATATATATATATATATATATATATATATATGAAAGAGATAGAGAGGTCTTATCTCTTGTTCTTTTAAGAAATGCAATCGTTTTCGAGAATACTTATCGAAAAATATAATCACACCGATATATTTGAATTCCTTATTACATTTTTATATGGAACATCCTTAAATATTGTGGGAACTGACTATTCCAATTAATATACGTCGGAATGATATATCCTTTGTTTGCATTATTCTAGCAGCTGCTCTCTCTCTCTCTCTCTCTCTCTCTCTCTCTCTGTATATATATATATATATATATATATATATATATATATATATATATATATATATAGAGAGAGAGAGAGAGAGAGAGAGAGAGAGAGAGAGAGAGAGAGAGAGAGAGAGAGAGAGTATACATACACACACATATGTATATATATATATATATATATATATATATATATATATATATATATATATATATATATATATATATATATATACATATGCATACAGTATATACATATATATATATATATATATACATATGCATACAGTATATACATATATATATACATATACACACACATATATATATATATATATATATGTATATATATATATATTACCTCTATCCAATTGTGACGGCGCCGAGTAAGGGTGTGAACTCAAAAGCAGATTGGAAACGACTGAGTTCTATTATTGTGGAACACTCTCCTTATATATAAAACCTCGAGGCAACAGGACATAACAAGTTCACAAGACAGACAATAATACAGAGGAAAAACCAGACATGAATTTTCATGTTCGTTTTAGTGCGAGGGAAGAGCGAAGATACAAGCATAATATATACAAAAGGAATTATGTACAATTGTGTGAAACACGGTTGGTACATGGGTCCCCCCCTAAAAATGACATACTGTACATGTTAAATAGGGCGCCCTGATCTAGAGAGGCGAACTGTAGGCGGGTCATCTGGCAGAAGATAAGCATGTTTTAGACGATCAATGGAGACCCAGTCTTCTTTGCCCCGAATGTTTAGGAGGAATGCTTTCGGACTGCGTCGGATCACAAGGAAAGGGCCCGTGTAAGGGGGCGTTAGTGGTGGCTTGCTGGTGTCGTTGCGCAGGAAGACGTGCGTTGCAGAGTGCAAGTTCGTTGGTATGTGATGCTTCGCTGGGGGCTTGTAAGTCTGGCGGCACGGAGTAAATTTTCCCATGACGTGACGTATGCGCTGGAGATCGTCGGAGGAGGTTGTAGAAGGAAAAAATTTGGAAGGGACGACCAACGGGTCGCCATACACCATTTCGGCTGCCGAGACGTCGAGGGCGTCTTTAGGAGTGGTCCTTAGTCCAAGGAGGACCCAGGGAAGCTGAGTAAACTAGTTGCAATCCTTGCAGCGGGACATCAAAGCTGCTTTGGGGTGCGATGAAAACGTTCAACCATTCCATTGGCAGCGGGGTTGTAGGCCGTTGTCTGATGTAGGGTGATGCCCAGGAGATTCGCTAATGACGTCCACAATTGATAGGTGAAAGTGGTACCCCTGTCAGAAGTAATATGCTCAGGGATACCGAATCTTGAAATCCATCCAGAGAGTAAGGCAGATGTACATGAGGCGGACATTGCAGTTTCCATGGGAATGGCTTCAGGCCAACGAGTGGAGCGGTCGATGACGGTAAACAGGTAACGATCTCCTTGTGATGTGAGTAGGGGGCCTACAACGTCGACGTGAATGTGTGTGAAACGACGCTGAGGTTGAGGAAAGGTGCCCACTCCTGAATCCGTGTGTCGATGTACTTTGGAAGTTTGGCAAGAAGTACAGGCGCGGACCCAATCCTTAGCATCCTTAGAAATGCCGTGCCAAATGAACTTTGCCTTCAGCAGCTGTGCAGTAGAATGGCACGAGGGATGTGAAAGGCCGTGGATGAAATCAAACACCTGTCGGCGCATGGGAGCAGGAATCCAAGGTCGCGGTCTACCAGTACTGACGTCACAGAGGAGGGTGGTGTTGGAGTCTTCGAGGGGAAAATCTTTCCAATGGAGGGACGTGCAGGATGTCCTACAAGCTTGATACTCTGGATCCTGTCGTTGGGCTTCAGCCAGGGCGTTGTAATCCAATCCCAGTTGAACGGCAGCCAACGTGTTTCTTGACAGGGCATCGGCAACGGGATTCATTTTCCCAGGGACGTATTGGAGGGTGCAATTGTATTCAGCCACGGCGGAGAGATGTCGGCGTTGACGGGCGGACCAGGCGTCAGACTGTCGAGTGAAGGCGTGCACCAGTGGCATGTGGTCTGTGCGAATGATGAAGGGCGTACCTTCTAAGAAATGGCGAAAGTGACGGACAGCCAAGTGCACCGCCAGCAATTCTCGATCGAAGGTAGAATAACCCGATTCTACCTTGGACAGTTTTCTGCTGAAGAAGGCCAATGGGCGGGGCGAGCCTTTGACCACCTGCTCGAGTACTGCACCAATAGCGACGTCGCTGGCATCGGTGGAGAGAAGGAGAGGGGCGTGTGGGATAGGAAAAGTGAGAGCCGCAGCAGTTGATAGGGCCTTCTTTGCATTGCAGAAGGCCGCTTCTTGAAGGGGACCCCACTTCAGGTCCTTTGGCTTGCCCTTGAGGGAGGTGTAGAGGGGAGCAAGAGTGGCGGCAATGGCTGGCAGAAAACGGTGATAATAGTTGATCATGAAGGTATGTTTTGAGGGCGTCATACGCTATTGGGGTGTCTCCTTGTTCACAAAGCCAGTCGGATATTTCTGGGAAGGTGTCCTCGGGTATCGCCACGAGAACATAATCCACTTTGGTGGTTGAGCGAGTCACGCCCCTGATACGAAAGTGGACTTCAGCGCGTTGAAACCAAGCAAACGCTTCTCCGCTGGCGAACGGTGAAAGTTTCAATGGGGCGGCCGCATCGCCAACTGCTGTAGTAGAAACTGTAGAGTCCATCTCCGTCATAGTACCAACGATGGAGGGGCGAGGGAGGTGGGGATGGAAGGCAGTGGGAGCGAGTCGACTTCCGGGGTCACCAATGTGACGGCGCCGAGTAAGGGTGTGAACTCAAAGGCAGATTGGAAACGACTGAGTTCTATTATTGTGGAACACTCTCCTTATATACAAAACCTCAAGGCAACAGGACATAACAAGTTCACAAGACAGACAATATTACAGAGGAAAAACCAGACATGAATTTTCATGTTAGTTTTAGTGCGAGGGAAGAGCGAAGATACAAGCATAATATATACAAAAGGAATTATGTACAATTGTGTGAAACACGGTTGGTACACAATATTTTATGTTACTTGGATGTTCCCAAGGATCACACAAGCCCGCAAACTACTTTGCAAGTTAGTGTTGGAATTGTATTTCTTTCGGGTGAAGATCCCATGTTCCAAAGATGTTCAATGACCACCTAAAAACAATGTTAGAACGATATATGCCCGTTTTCATTGCGAGTTAGAATCATTGATATTAAATGTTATCAATAGGTGTACTACCATCATCATCATCACTTCATAAATGTTAATAAGCAAACCTCGTCAAGCCATATATTAATATCACCCAATTGCCACCTCTCCATCATCATCTTTAACCCCCACCAGGTTATATCTTTCTAGCCCCATCCCCACATGTTTGAGGTTTAAAAACCTCACGATTATGATGAGATCTTTCTGGTGGAAGTTTTTTAGTCAATGAAAAACAAAATACTAAGATGACAATATTTCGTACAGTTTGCTTTCCAGGTGTTTAAAATTATATCAAAACTATAAATAACGAAGTAAATATGCGAAAGACTGATTGAACAAATATCGAGAGTAATGGATTTCTTGAAGAGCTTACCGGGGGAACACTTTTAAGGTGTTGGACAAACGACAAATAAAATCGTAATAATACGAATATTCAATGCTAAGGAAATAGTTCCTTTTGCCTTGGGAAGGGTGAAGCCAGCTAGACTCGGACCTTTGAGCATTGAGCAATCGTCACCGGGGAAGGGGGTTCGCTTGGAAGTGAGAGACTTGCCCAGATAATTTGATTGATTGATTGATTGATTAGGAGTTTTTTGTCATCCTGACCTCTAAGGTTATTGACACCGAACCTGTTAATTTGAGTAAACAATGTGTGGATAGTTTAATATGTTATACCCTACATCCTATATACCACATCATCACTATAATAATGCACCAATGAACTTTCATTGCATGCCATTTCATATATTTTATTATCACCAATCACTTCTGAAACAATATAGATTATGTTAACTGATGATGCATTTTAAATCTCCAACCTGAAACTAATATAATTGATATAGCAAATGATATATTCTCTAAGAGGGCCGGAGCCAAGTAGCCCGCGACAAAACCTGACCCCAACCACACCGAGCTACGTGGCTCATGATCGAAATCAAAGGAAAACACTGAAATCAACACCTAAACCTTTAAACTTCATTACCTTCGAAATTTTGAACAAAGGCCACTTATTAATGATTGGTGACCCATTGTAGCTATTTGAAACGATACATTATTAGCCCCTACATATAATACGTAGGTTACAGTGTGTATGTATGTGGGGAGAGAGAGAGAGAGAGAGAGAGAGAGAGAGAGAGAGAGAGAGAGAGAGAGAGAGAGAGAGAGAGAGAGGGGGGGGGAAATTGCTTAAGAAAATGTAAACGAAGGATATTTCCATGTTATGAATATTAAGATAAATAGTCAGTTCCAATATTATTCAAGAAAATTTTATATAGAGATAGGGTGGGAAAATTCAAATGAAAAGTTATGATAAAATCTTTTGATGAATTATTTTCGAAATGATATTGGATTACATTTCTTAAAAGAATAAAAAAGTTTTCTCTCTTCATCGCATTTCTTTGAGTGATATCGGTAATTTCCCACTCCTCACATTCGAACCATCCTAACGATTTTTCGGTTGTATAACGTCGGTCACCTTTCAGAGCAAGAGGGGCATGATCTCTCCAAGTCAGGTCTGGCCAGGCGACACCGGTTTTGTTGCTGGGTGTACATTACTGAACACATCTTTCCAATTGTCTGTGTGTATATATTTGTATGTGTTTACATACAGTAGAATGATTTCAAACACACAATATTCATTGTCAAAGCAGAAATATACTACATATACTGTACATATATCAAAGGCCATAGAAGGCCGCACTTGATGGTCCAGAAGGCCATATGCGGCCTTAAGGCCGCAGGTTCCCCATCCCTGATATACTCATTATGATGCCTATCAACAACTCTGTAATCTATTACTTAAAAATTCAATAAAATACCCACCCACTCCCAACTGCTTGAGTTTGAAAATAAGGGCCTCGTGATTAACACGGTCAAAGGTCAATCATACGAACTTCCTGGCCACAATCAAGGGGTTTTCTGTACAGAATTGGAGATTGTAAGAAGGGCATCACATGCTCTAAAGCCTTTAAAAATACAAAATTGTAAACTATGGATCAAATGATTACCTTCAGCAAACCTATTTAAACCTTTTGTCAAAAGACGGTCAAAAACTTTAGATAATATGGGAGTTATGGAAATAAGGTGGTAAAGAATGCTATATATAAATGAAAAGTAATCCAAGTTTAATAAAACATTAAATTTTTACTTTCAGCTAAAAACTTAACATTATGTAATTTTTCCGAGCTTGTTCTAATAAAAAAAACATATAACAAGGGCATAGCGTTAGATTATTCAAGTAAATGCAAGTCATTAAAGTTTGTTTTATATATATATATATATATATATATATATATATATATATATATATATATATATATATATATATATATATATATATATATATATATAGAGAGAGAGAGAGAGAGAGAGAGAGAGAGAGAGAGAGAGAGAGAGAGAGAGAGAGAGAGAGAGAGAGAGAGAGAGACATGTTATTTTTGCACAAGTAAACATAGAAGTTCTTCCTCACTAAATATATTCTTCCTCCATCGGTGTTTTGATGCATAACACCTCAGTAACAGTTCCGTCCAATATCCAAGTGCCGAGATTATCATAACAAATTATCATTATTTACTTGAATTTACTCTCTTATATTATTGCCCCACCAATGCTCATCGCCTGTATGATTGAGTATATTATGTATGTACATACATACATACATACAAATATATATATATATATATATATATATATATATAGATATATATATATATATATATATATATATATATATATATATATGTATATATATATATATATGTATATACATATATATATATATATATATATATATATATATATACAAATATATATATATATATACATATACATATACAAATATATATATATATATATATATATATATATATATATATATATATATATATATATACATATATATAAATATATATATTTATGTACATATATATATATATATATATAAATATATATATATATATATATATATATATATATATATATGTACTTATATATATATGTACATATATATATATATATATATATATATATATATATATATATATATATATATATATATATGTACTTATATATATATGTACATATATATACATATATATATATATATATATATATATATATATATATATATATATATATATATATATATACAGTATATATATACATATATATGTATATATATATATATATATATATATATATATATATACATACACACACACACACATATATATATATATATATATATATATATATATATATATATATAAAACCTATTATACGAGACACAATATGTTCATTTTTTCTGTTGCTATAATAGATGACCGGTATAGGACTCCAAGGTTAGACTTGATCTCATGCATCCTGAGGCACCTAAATTAACCTTCAGGGACAGCATGTAACGTTTTGTCGTCTTGATCATAACATTTGACGTGTGGACGTTATTTTAAATATATTGAGAATATGCAATTCATAGAGTTATGAAAGAAGGAAGATTAAGAGTTTTAATATTTACTTTTTTGTTTCTTTACTGAGTCGCAGAAACCGAGGAAGTATTGCCTCGTTTGGAACTTAATTTATGATGTTGTTGTGGTGGCCTATGTGGTAACGACCCTGACTGGTGATCGCCAGACTGGATTTTGAGTTTGAACCCTTTTATTCTTTTGTCATGAAACCTCTCGTTACAATTCTCACCAAAATCTTTGATATTTTGAAACTTCCTATTCTCCTAAGCTGTATTTACCTCCATTCAGTTCTTTTTCAAGTTTTGTAATTGAAGCAGAATATTTCATGTGATATATTTTAAGGTGACCCTACAATTATAGCCTTACCTTTACATATCAATTAAAGAGGGAGACTATTTATTGACCTTGAATTACAAAACTTTTTATGTTATTATCCGTTTTTCTTTAAATATTTTGTTAATTTCCTTGCTCTTTATTCTCCATTGTTTTTTTTGTTTTTGTTTTTTTCTTATCCACAAATGTACTTGAAAATCCATGAAGGTCAAGAAAAACGATTTTCTTTGAGATTTTAGCAGGATATTGTTTTTTTTCTTGAGCTTAACAATATACAGAATCTTACAAATGATTTTTTTACGAATAAATTATGTGCTTATTCATATCTCTCCTTTTCGTATCTCCGATGAACGCGGATGTTTGATGAGCTTACCCTGACATGAAGGTTGATATTGACATGATTAAGAGACCCAAGATTTGTCATGTTTTTAGATAACATCATGTGATTTTTGCTATCTGATTCGAAAAATAGATATTCATCATAAAGCGTGATTCTTTCATGAGTTAATCAGATGGATGCAGAGGTTTCAATATTTGCCTTATCAGCAAAAGCTCCAGAGTTTTATACAAGTTCCTTTGAATTCCATCTTACCAAAACAACAAACTAATTACTTGGCAGCTAATCGATGGATGGTGGAAAGGGTCATAAGCCACATCCTCTTGAAAGGATTCCTAAACATCTTATACATACACACATACATACATACATACATATATATAAATATATATATACATATATATATATATATATATATATATATATATATATATATATATATATATATATATACGTATATATGCATATATACAGTATATGTATATGCATACATATATGAATATATATTCATATATCCATATACATGCATATGTATCTATATATTTATATACATGCATATATATAGATATATATCAATACAGATATATACATATATATATGTATATATATATATATATATATATATATATATATATATATATATATATATACATATATATATATACTGTAGATACGGGAAGCCATCTAATTTTATTGAAATTTAACTTTATGGGGTTTATCCAAAATACAGTGCTTATTGGATGAGCATCCTCGTGAATATTGATTTGTTTTTTCTATGTACTTACTCCTAGTTAGGAGAATGTCTTCACCAAATCCATTTGACTAAAAAATCAACACAGTATGACAAACCACTACGTATTCTATTAAAAGTTTGGCAGTTCTGAAAGCCTTTAAAAGACAAGAAATATATGAATCTTATATTAGAATGATCATGAATGGGAGGTAAATCAGTTGTTGTTTGCGGATGATACTGTACTGGTAGCAGACACAGAAGAGAAGCTTGACCGACTAGTGACAGAATTTGGAAGGGTGTGTGAGAGAAGGAAGTTGAGAGTTAATGTGGGTAAGAGTAAGGTTATGAGATGTACGAGAAGGGAAGGTGGTGCAAGGTTGAATGTCATGTTGAATGGAGAGTTACTTGAGGAGGTGGATCAGTTTAAGTACTTGGGGTCTGTTGTTGCAGCAAATGGTGGAGTGGAAGCAGATGTACGTCAGAGAGTGAATGAAGGTTGCAAAGTGTTGGGGGCAGTTAAGGGAGTAGTAAAAAATAGAGGATTGGGCATGAATGTAAAGAGAGTTCTGTATGAGAAAGTGATTGTACCAACTGTGATGTATGGATCGGAGTTGTGGGGAATGAAAGTGATGGAGAGACAGAAATTGAATGTGTTTGAGATGAAGTGTCTGAGGAGTATGGCTGGTGTATCTCGAGTAGATAGGGTTAGGAACGAAGTGGTGAGGGTGAGAACGGGTGTAAGAAATGAGTTAGCGGCTAGAGTGGATATGAATGTGTTGAGGTGGTTTGGCCATGTTGAGAGAATGGAAAATGGCTGTCTGCTAAAGAAGGTAATGAATGCAAGAGTTGATGGGAGAAGTACAAGAGGAAGGCCAAGGTTTGGGTGGATGGATGGTGTGAAGAAAGCTCTAGGTGATAGGAGGATAGATGTGAGAGAGGCAAGAGAGCGTGCTAGAAATAGGAATGAATGGCGAGCGATTGTGACGCAGTTCCGGTAGGCCCTGCTGCTTCCTCCGGTGCCTTAGATGACCGCGGAGGTAGCAGCAGTAGGGGACTCAGCAGTATGAAGCTTCATCTGTTGTGGAAATGTGGGAGGTTGGGCTGTGGCACCCTAGCAGTACCAGCTGAACTCGGCTGAGTCCCTGGTTAGGCTGGAGGAACGTAGAGAGTAGAGGTCCCCTTTTTGTTTTGTTTCTTGTTGTTGTCGGCTACCCCCCAAAATTGGGGGAAGTGCCTTTGGTATATGTATATGTATGTATATTAGAACACTTGAAGATATCTATAAGATAGTACAGCAATCTTAAAACTACAGAAAGATAGTGAAAATATTCCGATCGAGTATGAGTTAGACAGGGAGACCTCATCTCTCCAAATTTATTCAGAGTGCCTAGAAGACGTTTTTAATGATTTTGATTGGAAAAAATGTGGAAATTAACATTAATAGGGAATACCTTAACAACTTAAGATTTGCAAAGACATAGTTCTATTTAGTGAATCATGAGAGGAATTGTGAAATATGATAGAACATTTGAATAGAAAAAAAAAAAAAAAAACCGAAATTTAGGACTGAAAATGAATATGGGTAAAACTAAGTTAATGTTCAATGAAAATATAGAGGGAACAATTAATGGTTATGGACGAATCTCTTGAGATTGTTAATGGACATACATGTTTAGGACAGACAGTGAGTGTTTCCCCAGTACAGTTAGAATCAAAAGAATGCCGACACTCTGGGGAAATCTTTCGTCAGATGTCTCTAGTGTTCTCGTGACAAAACAGGCAAGGTGTTGCTCTTCTTACTACTACTATAAAATGGGCGGAGCCCTCTCCAACCTTAGCAAATCAAAGACAGCAACTGCTAGTGAAAGCTTTAAAATTTTACAAATCGAGTTGCCATATTTCATTCTGTTCTATCATTTGACGTTTCAAATATCCACTGCAAATACTGAATACACACACACACACAAACACACACACACACACACACACACATATATATATATATATACATATATATATATATATATATATATATATATATATATATATATATATATATATATATATCATGAATCGGCAAAATCGTGTAAAAATTATTGGAGTATCGCAGCTAAAATATTCCTTCCGTTAATAGCTACATTAGATTATTTTGACATTAGCCTTGTTCAAGTCACCGATGAAAGAAAAAGTACTTTCAGATATGGTTCGATGTAAAATAATAATAAAACAACACTATACATGAGTTATACAGGCCTAAATGACATTCAGAGAGAGAGAGAGAGAGAGAGAGAGAGAGAGAGAGAGAGAGAGAGATTCGGCCTAAATACATCGTTTTTAATTATACATGTAGTACGTTGGTAAAAATTCGCCCGTAACGTTTTGAGTTAGGTTGGTGACAAACAAATAGACAGAGGTGAAAACATGACCTCCTTGGCGGAGGTAATAATAATAATAATAATAATAATAATAATAATAATAATGATAATAATAATAATAATAATAATAATTGGACCAAAACGTAAATTTTGAGAGAGTTCTGTCGAGGTAAGTATTGGCCCTCGCACTGAGCCCTTTGATAATTTGGAATTGCAAGATATTTCTTTGGATTTATTAAACGTATTTAGTTCTTCTTGCCTTCTAAATTCATGGAATTAATCCATTTATCCAAACATACCGAAATCTTGTAACCCTTTCAGAAACCACATTTTTACTTCTATTCTCAATTCGGGGCCGTTCTCACATAGGGGACCAAAACCCCCTATTTCACGCTACGCTCAACGCTGCCTCACATAAATTTACATTAAGCCTTTATATGGGCGGTCACTCATATTCAGACTTTCAAAAAATTTGCAGGGACTATTGCAATATATCAAGAAACATATGTAAAAAAAGCAAAAATTTCAATCGTAAAATATGTATTTCTAAAGGAATACAAAATGTACACAGACAAAGCGAAAAAAAAATCTTGATTCTAACATATTTCTCTTTGCAAACGAAGTCTTCTCAGGAAAAAATAGCTAATCTGTAATTACATATTGCATTATAAATACGTCTTTGTTACATATGCTTTTTTTTTAGTCAAAGTTTACGCTATATCCAAATAGATACCAAAACTTTTCTATCCGTTTCAAACCGATAAATCCAAATAAGCAAGTGATGATTTTTTCTCCTGACAAATTCCAAACTCATTTTGAAAGATAAAGTGCCTTTATTTTTTTTATAGTATATTTAAAGGAATTTGTTCAAATGTAGTTCGAAGTTAAGATTAATTATTTTTCTTACTTATTTGTTCATTTGTTTATCTACTTGTTTATCTAGAAAGTTGCCGACGAGAGTGTTTTTGAATTGGTCGCCGCACATTATTAAGCATAAAAATAAATGCCTAAATGTAAGTGAACAAGTCGCCAAAAAAAGATGTTGAATAGTGATATTTAGTAAATACTGTATATTTTGTAAAGGTGACAAGGTAAAGGACTCTGGTAATATACATAGCTTGCAGAACTTCCACTCAGATGCGTATAAAAACATTGAAGAAAAGAATATTCAACTAAATGATGAAGATTTACTATGTAAAATAAGAGGACTAGATCTTTTCGCAAGGGAGACCTAATTCCATGAGTATGGACCCAAGCAGTTTTTTGTGAGACGAATACCTAGATCAAAGAAGTTAGTCTTGAGCTTTACACTAAATTACTCAATGCCTTCAAAGAAACCAAGACATTTCTATGGCCCACCAAATCTAGTGACGTTCCCTATTATTATTATTATTATTATTATTATTATTATTATTATTATTATTATTATTATTATTATTATTATTATTATTAGCTAAGCTACAACCCTAATTGGAAAAGCAGGATGCTATAATCCCAGAGGCTCCAACAGGGAAAATAGCCCATTGAGGAAAAAAAAAAAAGGAAAATAGAATATTTTAAGAGGAGTTCGAACATTAAAATAAGAATCTCCTATATAAGACATCAAAACTTTAACAAAACAAGAGGAAGAGAAATAAGATAGAATAGTGTTCTCGAGTGTACCCTCAACCAAGAAATTCCTGCTTATGTTCTACAATCTGTATTTACACTAATATGTGGTAAGAGGGACTCATCAGATCGAGAATGAATATTAATACTAACAGTTAGTCAAGATATGTGTAAAGTGAACAGTGGAAGATGAAAACGCATATCCTACTATGTATGACACTCCGCCATCTCTTCAAATCTAACCAATCAACTACTTTCCTAAACAAACTAGGTAATTATGCGTCCTATGCTTTTCCTTTTGAATTGGAAACAGTCCTGGCATATACATGGTTGAAAGTGTTTCAGTAATCAGTAATAGTGATGTAGTTAAGGATCAACCTGAAGGAACAGTGTGTCATGGCGACCAAGACAACTTTGATCAGCTGGATCTTTATGGAACTGGATCAGTTCAAAGCACAGTTGGAATCTACATGGAAAAATTTGGATTCTGTAAAGATGATGGCCTGAAATTAGTCCCTCGTTTGACTGAACCCATTCCTGAGAAGATTCGAAACTCCAGTTTAAGAGTTTCCACCATAATACCGGAGAAAACGACATGAAGAACCAACCCTCATAGAGCCCTCAAACTGTGCTGAAAATTCCAACATCAAGATTCTGATTTTTTTTTTATTTTAGATTATTGCTTGTCATATGCCCTTTGAGAGTCAATTTATCCCTGCTATATCAGAATCAGTGTCTAGTAGGCTACTGCCAATACTCCAAACTTTACGACAACCACGTATGTAGATATATGTATATGCATATATATCTGTATATATATATATATATATATATATATATATATGTATGTATATATATATATATAATTACAGTATATATATAATTCCAGCAGGAAGTGGTAACCCCGCACTGCCAGCAGGATGGGGGGGGGGAGCCCGCCCCTGCAAGTAGGAAGGGGGGAGCCCAGCCTTGCCAGCGGGAAGGAGGGGAGCCCCCTTGAAAGCAGGAAGGGGGGAGCCCCCCTGCAAGCAGGAAGGGGGGAGCCCCGCCCTGCCAGCGGGAAGGGGGGAGTCCTGTCATGCCAGCAGGAAGGGGGAAACTGCGCCATGCCAGTGGGAAGGGGGTAGCCCCACCCTGCCGGCGGGAAGGGGTAGCCGCCCTACCAGCTGGAAGGGGGGAGCCCCCCTACCAGCAGGAATGGGGGAGCTCCAGCTCTGTCAGCAGGAAGGGGGAAGCCCAGCCATGCTAGCGGGATGTGGGGAACCCCGCCATGCCAGCGTAAAGGAGGGAACCCCGTCCTGCCTGCGGGAAGGGGGAGCCCCGCCCTGCCAGTAGGAAGGGGGAACCCCCTGCCAGCGGGAAGGGGGAGCCCCGCCCTGCCAGCGGGAAGGGGGGAGCCTCGCCCTGGTAGCAGAAACGGTGGAGTCCCGCCCTGCCAGCGGAAAGGGGGGAGCCCCGCCCTTCCACCCTTCCAGCGGGAAGGGAGGAGCGCCGCCCTTCCAGCAGGAAGGAGGGAGCCCCGCCCAGCCAGTGGGAAGGAGAGAGTCCTGCCCTGCCAGCAGGAAGGGGGGAGCCCCGCCCTGCCAGCGGGAAGGGGGGAGCCCCACCCTGCCAGCTGGAAGGGGGGAGCCCCGCCCTGCCAGCGGGAAGGGGGGAGTCCTGCCCTGCCAGCGGGAAGGGGGGAGCCCCGCCCTGCCCCCGGTAAGGGGGGAGCCCCGCCCTGCCAGTGGGAAGGAGGGAGCCCTGCCCTGCCAATAGGAAGGGGGGAGACCCGCCCTGCCAGTGGGAAGGGGGAAGGCCCGCCCTGCCAGGGGGAAGGGGGAGCCCCGCCCTGCCAGTGGGAAGGGGGAGCCCCACCCTGCCAGCGGGAAGGAGGGAGCCCCGCCCTGCCAGCGGGAAGTGGGGAGCCCCGCCCTGCCAGTGGGAAGGGGGTAGCCCTGCCCTGTCAGCGGGAAGTGGGGAACCCAGCCCTGCCAGCGGGAAGGGAGGAGCCCCGCCCTGCCAGCGGGAAGGGGGAGCCCCGCCCCGACAGCGGGAATGGGGGAGTCCTGCCCTGCCAGTGGGAATGGGGGACCCCGCCTTGCCAGCAGGAAGGGGGAGTCCCACCCAGCCAGCGGGAAGGGGGGAGGCCCGCCCAGCCAGTGGGAAGGGGGAAGCCCTTCCACCCAGCGGGAAGGGGGGAGACCCGTCCTGGCTAGCAGGAAGCGGGCAGCCCCGCCGAGCCAACAATACAGAGTTCCTGTATCTAGCTTATTTTTAGAAAACTGAAGGCCTTTTGGAAATCTCTAACAGGCTCCAAAAAGTCTTCAAAGTCTTAAAAGCTTCCCAACTCCTTGTTTGTCTCTAATTTGTCTTTCGTCGTCAATAGTAAAGTTGAATGCTTTCCTGTCAGAGCTCCAAAAGGAGAAATATGGAATACCGGTGCAATCCCAAATTGCCTTCAAATTGACATTCTTCACAAGCATAATTTTTAGAAAAAGTAAAAAGGTCGTTTTGATTTTTATTGACCAACCCAAATTTCCAAGGTTTTATCACTGACTCACCATGAGGCTATTAAAAAGGAAACAAGATTTGGGTTTTGCAGGAAATACTTTGGTGAAAGTTAAGAGAATTGTTGAGTGTGTCTTTGAAAGGAAACCAAAATACTTCGTCATAAAGGGATCAACGACAAGTGGAATCATGAAGGCAGTCATGAAAAGCAAAACAAAAATCTTGAAGAGTAGTAACTGATTTATTTGAAAGGATTCGGACAGAAAATACAGGAAGAAGAGGGAGACAGGAAGGAGAACGGGAGAGAAGAAATAAAGAATCCGAAAATGGAGAGCTAGTTATTATTTGTTGATCATTTTACGGTAGGTTGGATTTGAAAGGAGAAAGTAAGGTCCCTAAACTGCACAGAAGTAGAGAATATTGAAGGACCAGAAAAAGATCTAAAATTCTTCAATCTGAAATAATTTTTTTTCTCTCTAAAAAAGGAAGGGCTTCTAAGGAGAGGCACTCCAATTGGATGTCTTCCTTTTGAAAATTCCTAA
>NC_090740.1:41866982-41869482 GCF_036898095.1 Palaemon carinicauda
TTAATATTTCAAAGAAACGTAGTGACTAAACGATTCAGATGTAGATTTTCATTCTAGGAAACGGATGATTCTAAAATGTCAGCTTCTTTTATTCTCAGTAAGTTTTTTATATTATCATATCTGTCTCTCGCAATGTTTCTTGTTTTATTAGTGTGATCATATTTTGGTGCATGGACCCAGAAACAAAATGGTTAAGCAGGAAGACAGTGAGTTTGTTTGTTGGAGGTTTCTAGGCTTTGCTTATTGGTAAAACTGCTGTAGGATCATTGCAGAGTCCTGCAAAGGGAAGAGCAGGGACTCAGGACAAGGTCCCGGTGTCTACTTGGAGCCGATTAAGATATGATTGTACGTTGCGGAGAAGCTGCGATCTTTGGAGGAGAGAGAGAGAGAGAGAGAGAGAGAGAGAGAGAGAGAGAGAGAGAGAGAGAGAGAGAGAGAGAGAGAGAGAGAGAGAAGGGGTTGCGTTTGGAGTGTGTGTTCAGGGTATACTGAGAAGGGTTATGTGGAATGTTTCAGCGTTCTTAGATTATGCAAAAGGAAAGGTCAGAGTCGAGAGAGGTATCGTGAGTGTTGCCAATTAGTTGGGCATTAATAGTTTTTTTTTCTTTCTTTCTCTTTCTCATTCATAAGGGAGAGGTAGGAGTCAAAGAACTCTGATAAAGGATCGTCCGTCGGTAAGTAATTTAAAGTGTATTTTTCGATTTGTTTGGTGTTCATAATGAAAAGCAATGGTGCTAAAGTTTAACATTGGTTGTATACCAAGGATTTTTTCTTAAGTCAATTGGCATACGTAGTAGAAATAGTAACAGTAGTGAAATTAGTGATATTCTAAACTAGGTAAGTTGAAATATCATGCATAAGAGGAAAAATGTGAAAAAAAAATATAAGAAAAAAAAACGGAGAAATTACTGGGTTTTATATATTACGATACGAGTGTTACATCTTTTCAGACGGTATCTTATGTAATAAAAGGAAAACATATTCGAAGCTAGTTATTCAAACTCAGTTAAACCAGTATCATTATCAATATCATCTTTTCACTACTTTACCAACAAGACGAATAGACTATTTATAGAACTTGCTACCAGGGTGTTCATCCGAGTACGGACCCGGGTTGCAACCTGCCCTCTGAGCATCTGAGCCTCACAACCTTGTTGTTTTAAACAAGCCCCGTTCGAGGTTTCTGCATCCAATCCTCTCCAGATTTCTCTATAGGTCCTCTGGGATTACTCTAATTACTTTCATGATGGCAGGTACAGTTGGTTTCATTAATTCCAGTACACTTCACGGGAAACTATATAGAAAATATTATTATTTGCTTAACAACACCTTGTAAAATCAATAAAGATACTCTTGATTACGTGTTTACAAACTCAGCGACTTTGTTTTACAGGAAACGTTGCCAACAGTTTCTCTGTTGCGAAACACAGCGTTACCTATAACGATGTACAACTGTCAGAAGTTTCCTTAGTTTCCCGTGAAGTCTACTGAAATCAAGGTAGACATCTATACTACTTCCACTAAAGTTTTCTATAGTCTCATTATTCCTTATCTAGATCTTGGTACTTATCTATATTTTCACAGCTTTTGTCCTTAATTCAGTATTAATATTACTGAGTTAGCTTGAAAGCAGTGAAGTAGAATAAATCATGTGCACAAAATTCAGACTCTGGAGTTAATGGGATGTTAGAGGAATTGAGAATACTCTGATATTAATAGTAGAGGTATTGACATACATCAAAGAAGAAGAAGCTGGCATAGGTCAGTGGAATTAGACAAATAGGGCAGATGTAGTAACAAAATATGAAAAAAAAAAAAGAGATATAAATAGGGATGATTTCAGAAAGCTTAAAGCGATATGGATAAAACAGATATCTAAAGAGATTAAACCAATTTTACCCAATGAAATAAAGCTAGTAACTCATCAAGGTCTTGTAAATTATTTGTTGAATCTCTTTGTTTTATGGAAAACAAACTCAAAGACTGGCGGAACAATATTGAGCTAAGAGAGTTGGTCCTCAATCAAGCTTCGGTGCCAATGACATTTGACGTTAAAATGCCAGATAACTCAAAATCAATCAATCAATCAATCTTCAATCTATCATATAATGATATTGGGGACCTATAAAAAGGGATTATGTATGATATATGATATAACTTTGGATTTCACGTTTTCCAACATTTCCATATTAATAGAAATATTAGTACAGTATAGATGGTTGGCAATGCGTTTTAAAAATACTTTGCATCCATAAAGGGATGAGATTTGGTGAAATGTATTTAGGCATAAGAAAAGACTGAGAAAACTATTAAAGAACAAAGGTATAACCTTGACATATTAAAATCCTAGAACCAACATTGGACATGGAATTTCTTATTGAAAGTAGTTCTATAATTGCAATACGAATGAAGTTTGAGAATATTTGAATCGTGAATTTCACTCTGAAATTTCCCAATAGGGAAAAATGAGCCAGTTTAGATTTGGAATAAGAGCAAAGAG
>NC_090740.1:41874482-41881982 GCF_036898095.1 Palaemon carinicauda
ACAATGTGTCATGATTTATTACACCCAAATGCGATACGCAGATTCTGTGAAACTACAGAACAATATTTGGAAGAGATCCACCGTCACGTCCGCAAATTTTTGCACGACAATATATTCATGGAAACAGGCACAGAGTTGGATAAAAGGAGTGAACGACCAAGAACACATGAAGGAAAGTTGAACGTGTAAGACAAGCTTTTGATGGCTTCACTACAAATTCCATCTGTATTTCTTCCATACAGTAACAGCTACCACTTAACAGTGCACAAAGTCCTACATAAGAACTTGCGATTGTACGGATACGAAGTGCAATTCATACAGGCAGTCAAGTTAAATGATTAACCAAGACGAAGAAATTGCAGTTACTTGAAGGAATTTCCGAGGATGAAACTTTACTTTACCGAGTTTTTTTCTAGTGATGAGGCAACCTTTCATGTTTCGGAGAAACTGAACAAACATGATAGGCGAATCTATGAATCCGAACGTCTTCATAATGCTGGGGATGTTTACAGAGATAGCCCAAAGGTGAATGTTTGTTGTGGGATCGTGTACAATCGAATCACTGGAACTATTTTCTTTCAACGGAACATCAATTACTCAGATGTTTACCTTGACCTTTAGAGTGAATATAAGGCACCAGAACAAGATGACCTTCAACCAGCCGTTATTTTCCTACAAGATGGTACACCAAAACGTTGAACATGTTCCTGGGTTCCGGGGATCCTAAATCAAATATTTCCAGACAGGTAGATAGGAAGGAGGACCTGTCAGCAGATATCAGTCATCTGGCCATCTTACTATAGGATCATGATAAAGATATTGTGTATCAAACGAAGATATGGAACATCACTAATCCCGAGCAAAAAATCACTTATGCCATTGCCGCCATTGCATGCATTGATGGAGATGTGCTACAGCAAAGCAAACGTCATAAAACATCGAGTACTGTTTTGGCATTCTTCATGCAAAAGGTCTATAGACCTTGCTTCGCACGACTAATGGTGCCAATATAGGGGTGCATTAAATGAAGCATGAAAACTTTGATTTCTACTCTTCACTTTGTAAAAATCTCCACAGATTTCTCTTTTCATTTGCTTCGTCTATGTATTTCTAATTGTAAACAAACTTTATAAAAAACTTTACAGGTCTGAATAAAAAAAATTTGACCCACTAATATCGTTAATCTCTCTCTCTCTCTCTCTCTCTCTCTCTCTCTCTCTCTCTCTCTCTCTCTCTCTCTCTCTCTCTCACATACATATACATGAAGGAATACTATATATGAATTACTACCAACTGTTGCTTTTAAACAATTTCCCTTTTTTCTTGGCTTCTCTTCCGATAAATATTCGAACTATAGTCCACTGAAAAACATAATCTCTCTCTCTCTCTCTCTCTCTCTCTCTCTCTCTCTCTCTCTCTCTCTCCACTAATGACAGCTATTAACCTTGTCAAGCTGGTCTTAGAAGATAGCTGAATTTGGTAGGTGCGAAGCAATATTTATTAGAAATATGTTCTCGGATACAGTTGTTTTCAGCTCTTGGTAATTTTGTTCATTTAAACTAGAATAGTTTGCTGTAAGGGTTTCCATTCCTTTTCATATTCCATGAGTACTATTCTGAGAGTGAAACCACATAGGAGTCTTTAGTGCCTTTTCCTTTTGTAAGAGTTACTCACTTTTCCAGTCTTGGGTAATGTCATAGCGTCTGTACCATGGTCTTCCACTGTCTTGGGTTAGAGTTCTCTTTCTTGAGGGTACACTCAGGCACACTATTATATCTAATTTCTCCTTCCTCTTGTTTCGTTAAAGTTTTTATAGTTCATATATGAAATATTTATTTTAATCTTGCTAATGTTCTTAAAATATTTTATTTTTCCTTGTTTCCTTTCTTCACTAGGCTATTTTCCCTGTTGGGCCCGTGGGCTTATAGCATCCTGCTTTTCCAACAAGGGTTGTAGCTTAGTAAGTAATAATAATAATAATAATAATAATAATAATAATAATAATAATAATAATAATCAACCCCATTCTGTTAAGACCTCACAATACGGCACTGATTTGCCCCAAACGACTTTCATTCCTTCTCCTCTAAAACCGTAGAATAATCCATTGGGAAGTAATATTGATGTCGAATCTAGAAAAATCCTGAAATACCACACCAAGTAATTTGAAATATTACTTTAGTTTCCTGAATTTCATTAGGTGGTGTTTTTTATCTAAATTTCCTTTCATTGTGTTTTATTACTTTTCTTCAATTGAATATGGAAGTTTTCTTTTAAAAATCAATTGTTTTTTCAGGATTGTCTCATATTTGTTATGGTTGATAATGTGTGTACTTCAAGATGTAGTAATGCCCACCCGCTTTACAGAGTGACAGTATGACAAAGTTTATGATGTGCCACAATTTCGTGTATCTAATTCATCAAGATTTAAAAAAGCAAAACATACAATAGCTAGATCAATTAAAATTGGGAAATAAAATCTCCTGAAATTACATATAGAAATCCGACTATACTGTATTTCAGTTTAGTGAGGTCGGTGTTACTGTATAGACATGAGTCGTGGTATGACAATGCAACAACATCCAACAGATTTTGTAGATTTGAGAACAAAGCCCTCAGAAGAATATTGGGAAGTAATATGGTAGGACAGGATTAGAACTGAAACAATAAGAGAGATTACTCGAATGCCATAGGTGGATGAGATCATGGTGAGGAGATGTAGATGGTTTGGACATGCTCTTTGCACTCCCCAAGAGAGCTTAGTTCACTAAACTTTCAACTTGGCCCAATTAGGCACCAGAAGAGTTGGAAGACCCAGGTCTACATGGCTGAGGACTAAGAAGCGTGAAGTCGGAGATAATGAATGGAGAAGTATTCATTTAAAAGCTCAAGATAGAGACGACTGGCGAAATCTAACAGAGGCCCTTTGCATCAATAGGCGTAGGAGGAGATGACGATGATGAATTAATCAAAGTTTTTGTTTTTGACTATGAATGGGGCAGTCAATACACCAAAAAAAAAAAAAAGACCATTAATTAAGCATATTGCTAGGCGTCATGCTTTTGTCCTTGGTGTATTTCTATATCTTTACGCATTTGTTTATCTTGTTCTTTTCATCTTTTTTTCTCATGCGTTTTCTTTTTCTTTAAATACTTATAGTATTTAATGGGGGACTTTATAACCTGTCGGAGACTGACAATATTTCACCCATCTTCACATTTGACATGGGAATTGTTAAGGAATATGTAAATTAGAAGTTCATGTCAAAAGTGATGATTTATCAGTATAATGATACATTTGATTTGATAAAGATATCTGAACTTGTCGGTTTTCTTATTAATCTTCCTTGGCAAGTTGAATAGAGTTATGTATCGAATAATAATTTCAAAGGAATTAATAAAAGGGAAGGGAATTTAAACGTAAGCTATATTTTACGATTGTAAATCGAAAGTCGTAAAAAGGGGACTGAATCTTGATATCTGGATGATTTGTAAAGCTTCGAAATGTCACTTGTTACTTTATGGAATTTCAATATAACGATTATCGAGCGAGCTTTTGAAGCTCGGCGGTAAATAGAATTTTAATATTAAAGGATGGAGACTTGATATTGACTTCACAATCATTCCCTTTATGCATACGATTTATTTTTGCTCTCATTTCTACTTTCTTATGATGATGTATAAAGTAGGTTTCATTACATGTTCCAAGGAAGTGGGAATGACGTACTCATATTACATATATTTTATCACTGTTGCTGATTTTATTATTAGGTAGTCTGCTAAGTCTACGAATAGTTGTAAATTTCTAGTGCCTTCTTGGCTTACTGTATATTCAGTGGGTCTCAGCAAGGAAAAAGCTGTATACTGCATGAGCATTTGTCTCAAATTATGCTTTATAGTATTGAGCCACATCTCTTTTTCTTTATTTACCTTATTTTCGGGGTTTATCTTATTATCAGAGCTTTCTTTTTTCCATGTACGCTGTTAAAAATTTGCATTAAAAAAACGGTAAAAGTCTGGCAACATTTATTCCATGATTTTTAACGTTTTAAAAATGGTTATATTAACGTAAAAGTGTGATATTACGGTCACCAATCCGTGAAAGATAATAAAAAAGTAAGGTAAAATCACGGTCGCCTGTATTTTACTGAAATACGGTTGAGATCAGTATATTTTTACGGAGAATTTACGATAAAAATTACGGTTTTTTTCTAACAGTGTATGTTCTCTCTATCTTTCCTTTGTTTTTTATGATAAACAGACCACCTGGACTACAGTAGATCTTACTCAATATTTATAAGAATTTCCCCTTTTTCATCTACAAATTTAAGTATTTCCAGCTAATCCAGTGTTTAGGTTTTGACCTACCTGCTTAGAATCATATTGGCTTATGTTTGCAATAATATATACTTTGGAATGCACTATTAACATTTACTATGTAATTCTTATTCTAATGTTCCAAGTATTTTCAGTTTACTCTAGGAGCAGAAAGAAAATGGGTTACAGTATTATAAGAGCTACTCTTGGCGGAGGTTGACGTAAATGTTCAGAATCTGCTGAAGAGATGCTCCAATTGGAGAGATGTTCTTTCTATAGCACTAATCGCAGAAGATGGACCATTTTTTTCTAGCAGGGAGATGCAGAGGCCTATCACAGGTATTCAGACATCTCCTTTGAAGTTGTGTAAGAAAATCCTCTTACAAGGTACTTGACAAACTTTTGGGATCTTTTAATATGCAGCTGACAGGAAAGAGCAGCCCCCACGGTATCTCTCTCAGGATCTCAACTATAAGAGCTAACAGATTGGGATACCAGTCAGCTTTAAGATATATGAGAGCTACCCTACTAGCTGTTGTTCAGACCATTAATTAGGTTGAATGGGGTAGAGTTAAGGCATCCAGGTTGTCCCATGGGTGTTGAAATGCATCCTTAGATGAGAATGAGGGAATAAAATATCAGGATTTTTTTATAGCTGGATGACAAACTAGACAATCACTGTTGACCCTTAAAGTAGGAAGTCTTTCCAATACGTAAGGATATACATACCACTCTGTCCCTACAACTTTCCCCTGATAACTGGGCTGGTATGCTAGTATGCTCCTCCTGCCTGGAATATACCTCACTAATACCCCTATGGTATGGCATTCCTTCCAGGCATGCACCTACTCCATTAGAACTCAGTTAGCCAGGGAGGCTGTGCCTTCTTGCTTGTTGACATTGAACCCTACGATCATGTTTCCACTTGTTAGCAATAACGAACGATCCATCACTCAATGAAAGAATTCTTGCAGAACCCGAAATACAAAATTTATTTCCAGAACATTTAGCTGCATTTGCTCTTCTCCTAAAGTCCACCCTTGAAGAGACTAGGTCCTCCAGGTATACAACCCAACACATCCTCTTATGCATCTAAGATCAGAAACCTCGTCTGAAGTGGAGAGTAGAGTGGAACTGCCCTGGTGAGATTTCTGTCATCTAGCGATTAAGTAAGATCTTTCCATTCCTCCTGTTCCATTGGAATAAGATAGCAGAGGAAATATCCGACTGCTGACTAGAGGTGCTTCATGCACCTCTGAAGCAATATCTGGTGGGGTATCCATGAGGCATAGCCTCTCCAGCAACAACCAATGGCCATAAAGACTTTGTAATAGCCAAATGGATAGTTTCTGTCCGGTAAGGAGCAGTTGCGCTACCTACCAAAGCCTGTTGATCCAAGCATCTGATAAAACTTTCTGTTTCTGCTATGTCGATTAGCAATTACAGGTACTTTATCCTCTGCTTATGGATGAGATCTAACTTTTCAAAGTTTATAACCCTAAGATGATGACAAGAAGCAAGGCGTCCTCAAAAGATTGGTAACTGACTTTTCCTGTGGAAGCCGTGGGAACGTTTGGTGATTTTTTTTTTTCATTATCCAAATCTCCTTTATGGAAATGGATTATGGAAGTTGAATGTGAATAAAAGAAGAAAAGTTAAGGCCGCTGAGATGAAAATTGGCTTAATGTATGTGAAGTAAGAAGAATTGTTAAGATTAAGAAAAAGTTAGCGTAGGTAAAAGAGGAGATCGTGATTAATGGAAAATGGAAAATAGAAGGTCTCCAAAAAGGGGATAGATGGTGTAAAAAAAAAAAAAAAAAAAAAAAAAAAAAAAAAAAAAAACTTACTGAAAATGGTTGCTTGTTATATTCAAGAAAGACAAGAATTCATTAAACAAAGTTGATTAGTGTATGTACTGTAGTGTGTAAAGGTCTCGATGCATTACTGATGAATCCTCAATGGAATTTTTACTGTTCAGGGAATTTATTCCAAACTTCATAAGTTAAAGGATGAATAAAGACGAACTTAGTTTCTTGTTTTTATTTGGAACTTCCACTGCAATATGCACACATACATATACATATATATATATATATATATATATATATATATATATATATATATATATATATATATATATAAATATATAAATGCATATATATATGTATATATATATATATATATAAATGTTTTTTCTGTGTTTTCTGTGTATACATATAAATGCTCATAAACTTATAGAGAATATATGATATTCCTAATCTCTGAAACTAAATCATTTTAATATATGCATTTGACCAAATTATTCCATAAAAACAACTCTATCTCCAAAAGTTCTGGATATAGAGTAGAATGTTTTATTTCCACTGAAGTCCATGGCGAGGGAGTCCCGTAGACTGACCATTCAACCAGGGCATTCCACACAATCAAGGGGTTCAAGCAGTCATAGTAAAACAGCATGAGTCAATCAGCTACAGAACCTGTTAGACTTGTGTCCTATTCTTATGAAATCTCCCTTCTCCATAGCATAAGGCTGTTTTTTCTTGAGAGAGCTGATTTGGTGATTTCTAGCATTTTATAGCTACTACCCATATACATTCTTCAGAATAGCCAAAATTAATTCTTGATATAACTTACTAAATATTGATAATTTGCATCCTTGATTGTATGGCACAGAACTTTCAATAGAACCAAGGACTACATTTAACTGAGCCAGGAGTCAGCCAGATATAAGGTCCAAGAATTTTTGTTACCAGCTATTCGGGCATTTCTGCTCATTTACGATGTTAATCATAGGGAGATGAAGCTGCACCTCTCGTACTACAATCCTTGAATCATTAGGAAAATGTTCTGCAGCAAATGATATATATATATATATATATATATATATATATATATATATATATATATATATATATATATACATATATATATATATATATATATATATATATATATATATATATATATATATATATATATATATATATATATATAATTCACCCCTATAACCTATACCGTGCCATTGATGATCAATCTACTGTTTAGAATTTTACCTAATTGATCTGCTTTATCGCTCACAGTTGATAATATGTTAATTACATTGCACCTGAAACTTCGACGCTTCAAAACAACTTTTAAAAACTCTGAACAAGGTCTTCTTTCGTTTATTTACAACAATATAGGT
>NC_090740.1:41886982-41889482 GCF_036898095.1 Palaemon carinicauda
GCGAACAACCTTGTCCGCTTTCAATTTACTGCTTTTGTTTGAAATAAATAGAGGTTATTTGAACCTCCAAAGAAAATAAACGCTTCTGGATTTGAAAAGCCGTTTTGAACCTCTAGTAGAATTCAATGCTTCTGGATTTGAAAAGCCGTTTTGAACCTCCAATAAAATCAAATGCTTCTGGATTTGAAATGTCGCTTTGAACCTCCAGTAAAATCAAATGCTTCTGGAATCGAAATCTCGTTTTGAACCTCTAATTAGACTAAATGCGTCTGGATTCGAAATGTCATTTTGAACCTTCAGTAAAATTAAATGCTTCTGGATTTGAAAGGTCGTTCTTAGCCTACAATTAATATTAAATTCTTCTGGATTTGAAATCTCGTTTTGAACCCCCTGTTCTATTAAATGCCTCTAGATTTGAAATGTGCAGCAAATTGTGATAAAACAGCATATCACCTGAACTTAAGACTGGTGTGTAGTGCATAACTCGTGTACAAAGTATCGAAGGGCGGATCCTTTTACCGATGAGTACCTCAGGTCTTTCAAGTGGATTTTTTTGTACCTTAGGACAGAGTGAAAGGCAAAGACAAAAACGGCATATGGAAGTAGTTAAAGGGTTTGAAGGGAAATATAGAAAGTGAATGTTCCGTAGTGCGGTAGGAATGTGACAGACCCCAAGAGACGCCCAGCAGCAGTTTCTGATGCCTTTCTTCTCAAGAGTTCAATTTGGACGAGCTGTGGCTCTCTTGTAAATATAGTTTCTGAAGTGGAAATAGTAGAGTTCTACAATCTTATTTGGTGTTGATTGAAAATGCCTATTCAAGGAGGCAATTTCTTCATTAATATGACTAGGAAGGGAGTAGACACCGAAGGAGGATTATAATATAATTACTTTAAAAGTTTAAAGTGCTCCCAGGAGCAAGAAATATACACTAATTCACAAAATTGCGCAATTCGAGTTTTACAAGAATTATAGAATTTAAAAATGTGGATGCATGGGGAAATTAATTTTTTCTCTTTAATATAATTACTACTATTGTATGGTCAAGTTAACTATTGTCCGGATAGTAGAGGTTTTTGAATAGCAAAAAAGTTAAAATTCTTATCAGAAACTAAATTGTTTCTAAAAACAAATAAGAAATTTCAACCGCATTGTTTTATTTTTGGGGGGAATTCGTGAAAAGCAGAAATTGAAAACGCGTTTGGTTGGGGAAGTGTTACGATTTTATACTTTTAATTTTTTTCGAATTCCTTGGCTGAACGTTGATTAAACCCTTAATCCTTAAGTTTACTAAATATGAATATATATATATATATATATATATATATATATATATATATATATATATATATATATATATATATATATATATATGCATATATATATAGATATGCATATATATATATATATATATATATATATATATATATATATACTCGTATATATACTGTATGTATATGTATGTATGTGTATGTATGTGTATATATATATATATATATATATATATATATATATATATATATATGCGTGTGTGTACGTGTGTGCGTGTGTGTATGCGTGCGTGTGTGAAACGTTGTGTTTCAGAATATGGAATAAGTCCCTTGAATTTCCCAGAGGCCAAAAGCTGTTACAGCCGACCAACAGTATGTTGGGTGGTTTCTGGAAATGGTCATAACTAAACAGTAACTGTAATAGTACTTTCAGAATCCTTTACTATTACAGTACTTGTAATATTACAGAAAAAGTTTTAGTGTTATTATTGTTATAATTATTATCTCACTATCATTACAGAGAGAGATGATAATTTAGGATTTCTGAAGCGCCTCTGATAACTTCATAAATGTTTTATTATTATCATTATTATTATTTTTATTATTATTATTAGCTAAGCTACAACCCTAGTTAGAAATGTAGGATGTTATAAGCCTAAAGATTCTAACAAGGAAAGACAGTCCAATGAGGAAAGGAAACGAGGACATAAATAAACCATAAATAAACTACAAGAGAAGTAGTGAACGATTAGAATAAAATTTATCAAGAACAGTAGCAACATTAGAATAAATCGTTCTTATATAAACTATAAAAACTCTTAAAAAACAAGAAAGGAATAAGACAGAATAGTGTGCCTCAGTGTACCCTCACGCAAGAGAATTCTACCCCAAGGCAGTGGGAGACCACGGTACAAAGGCTATGGCACCATAACTTGAAGAAAATCAACCCATATATCGGCAGAATTTTTCTTACTCTTTTCATTTCGATAATGGAAATAGAAATGCTTCTGAATTAGATTTCCTATGATCAGAATGCATGATGTTAAACTCACGAAAGACAAGAAAAGGGGATACCAACCTATATTCATTTTTCCAAGTCATTTCTTTTTATATTTCCTTTGTGGTATGTAGCAGTGTCATAGGTAACGTTGTGGAACTTTCGTTTCCCCATTACGGTTCTTCTTTGTTTTCCAATTTTAAAGCTCTTCAACTTATTGCAAGCTATTGAAGC
>NC_090740.1:41894482-41896982 GCF_036898095.1 Palaemon carinicauda
TACCCAATATGACTACCAAGTTTGTTCTAAACAGTTCAGTACTTTTTATGTAAAGTTGCTCTTAAACATACTAACAAACAAATAAATTAACAAACAGACAGGGGTGAACGCAACAATACAAAGGGAGTCCTAATTGATGACAGTACACATGGGCAAATAAGATGCCAAGGAGCCGTATGTAACTCACATGTTAATCATTTTCATCAATGGCACGGAAGTGAAGATGAGATATTCGCACTGGCATTTCTTCACCAAAGTGACATTAGCTGATAAAGCGAAGTCATTCAGGATATAGCAATTCCATCGAGACTTCTACTACTCTCTACGTACTGTAGAAGGGCGGCCACCTGTGGCCTCGTCCTTGTGATTTCTCTGACTGTCGCGACGCACAATGGAGGAAGTGAATGGAATTTGTCTGGAGATGTTTTAGCAGTAACACATATAATCCAACGATCAAGTAGCAAGGTTATGTTAGCATGTGATTTTAATCTCTCTCTCTCTCTCTCTCTCTCTCTCTCTCTCTCTCTCTCTCTCTCTCTCTCTCTCAGGTGTACCCATTACTTTGTAGTCTAATTGTACCCACTTTTAATATTTCACTTTTATCTCCGTTCTATTTACTTTCTTCCATCTTGCTGTGCAGTCTATTTAAACCTTTATTTCGAACCTAAGATCTTCTATATATGGCTCAAATTACCTTTATTCATTGATCAACCTCTCTCTCTCTCTCTCTCTCTCTCTCTCTCTCTCTCTCTCTCTCTCTCTCTCTCTCTCTCTCTCTCTCTCTCTCTCTCTCTCATCATGATTGTGTGGATGTATTTACACAACGCTTATCGCTACTTTTTGCAAATAACCTGTTCGTAATTAAAAGTGAAAAGTACATGCAATTGTAAACTCTCAAAAATATAGATGATACTAGTGGTCCTCATTCTTCCATTTCTTTCTTAAAAGTAATCCTTACAGGCATTTAAGGAGAACATTTAAAGGACTAGGATTCCCCATGACGAAACGCGGACACTACCCGATACTGCCACGAAAGGAATCTTGGGTCCCTACCGCCCTCAATGAGGATGTTTTTTGACTTGTCAGTGCAAGGAGCGATTGCTTTAGAAGGGAAACACTTATCCATCTTTTACTACCTTGAGCAGACATACAGAATCATCGTTGTTGTTCTAAAAGGATTAATTTATGTAAATAAAAGAAAAGTGGTTCCTGTGAAGATAATGTTAAGAACCTTGATAGCATAGAGAATTGAATTGTATCTGAGCTTTCACAAAATGATAGGCTCCTTTTAGGTAGTGAAGACATTAGATATTCAGTCAGTTTTACTCGTTTATAATACTTGATCTTATTTGGTTTTTAGGGCAACGTTTAATATTAGTTTTTTGTCTGTAAAGTCCATGGTTTACAATGAATATTTTTATTGGTGAACCTAATTTTACTTTCTTTAATCCTTAAAGCCTTCATATGTGCATTATTCGGTTATCTCTTATAGTTATAAAGTTTTCAAAGAATTTCTAGTTCCAAAGACTATGATTCAGTTTTAATTTACGTAAACATTTCAGAATTGGATCCTTAGTAAGATAAGAAACTTTAACCATGGAAGCCAATATTGCGAAATTCTTATTTAAATTTTGTAGTTTCTGGACATCCACCTAACCATGCTATTTCCACACACTAATATATGATTGGTATATTTCTTAAACTTGTTCTAGAAGATCCTTGATAAAATAAATATTATTCAGGAGAATTCTAAAGTCCAATGCGGATATTGCAAACACTAAATGATTTTCCCATACATATTGAGGCGAGCATTTAATGTAAATTCTTCTCACGAAATCATTCCTTTTCTAATGGAGACTTAAGAGTCAGGTAATCATATTACTGCTTAGAATGTGTATGAACAGTTTACCCAGAAAGATTTATTTCGTATTATTATCATTACTATTATTATTATTGTTATTACTATTATTATTCTTATTATTATTATTATTATTATTATTATTGTTGTTGTTGTTGTTGTTGTTGTTGTTGTTGTTGTTGTTGTTGTTATTATTATTATTATAATTATTATTATTATTATTATTATTATTATAGATAGGATATTCAAACCCGTTTAGAAAAGGGCTTGTTATTCCCAGCAAGCTTCTAACTTTATTTAATATCAATATTTGCTCAAATCAGTTATAATCTGAACAAATTATTATTATATTCAACGACAGCATTAGTCTAGAACGATAAAGAAATAATGAATTCATAAAATTTATAAATTCATAATAATCTTAATATATTTGCTCGGATAGCTATTGAATATCATCACCCAATATTACGTTCTGTAACAAGAGTTTAACTTTAGTTTAAGATCATAGCTAAAAAATCTTTATAAATATTGAGATTTTATTTTATTTATCTTTGATATTCCATGAGACTTCCCTGTACTTTTGCAAATAAACTGCCTGCGATTTGTTAATCAGGAATTCGCTGCATTTCATTTTGTTCCCTT
>NC_090740.1:41901982-41909482 GCF_036898095.1 Palaemon carinicauda
TTATGGTGACCGTTTTTATTGTCTTGTTTGATTTTGAAGGCTATGGTCATTTCGTGATCTGTGACGGTTTCTTGTATACAGGTAATATTCTTTACATTATAAAAATTTTTCTTTGGTGTTGTATATGAGCTTATTACGCTCATTTCATAATTTTACTTTTTTGCTCTCCTTTCCTTTGGATTTGCAGTGGTTTGGAAAAGTTTCATTGAGGTATATAATAATAATAATAATGATAATAATAATAATAATAATAATAATAATAATAATAATAATAATAATAATAATGTCTTATACTTGTGGAGATTCTAAAATTTGTTCATATCTTTTTCTTACTATGGAATAACTTTAATTTATTTTTTTATATGTAGCACATTCACATTTACCATTCAGTTTTCCCGAGGAAACAATTAAACTACAGTCATCGAATATAGAATAAGAATGTAATTACTGACTTGATAATTAATCCCGCTAATAGGGGCAACCCCCAACCTTAGTTTACCAATGAAAAATAATGGCCATATTAAAATGAATATCAATAAGTACTTGATATGACTTTACTGGCGTTTAATCTTGACATGCTCTAGCTGATATCAATTTGTTGCCTTACATTTTGGTATATGCGTTGATCAGGTATTGTTGAAATAGGATTTTGGAGTGATAAACAACAGAAGGTTTCTCCTGCACAACAACCACGTATGCATAAAATGGATTTGGTTCAGTGGAGTCATGCCCTTGGAATACGATCTTGGCAAGCTGGTTGACGTTATCTTAAATAGAAGACATTTTTAGCTATCTTTTTTTTCACAGCTTCTTCGGTTTTTGTCTAACACTTTTTGTAATTTTTCTTCTTACTTGTCATCAACAACGAATCACTTCTACTTCTATTTTGCTGAAACATCTTCTCTTAAGGCATGAAATTTTTAAGTCAAGTCACTCTGTTCAGTGACAGAATTTTGATGTTTCCTGTTAGGTCAGTATCCTCTGCTTTCCCACTTTCACTAAACAAGACTGAGGAGACTAGATTAGATGTTAAGAGTTAACATCATCACACCTGACTCGAGCCAGTATGGAATGCCCTCGGCCATTCAGGTGTCTGTCGGCACTCCTAAAAATGGAATAAATACTGTGAGTCCAGGGGGTGGCTGGAAAGCAACTTGGCGACTACAACCTAGAACGGCCAAGAAGCCTTACATGAACTTGAAAAACAGCAACTGAAACAACTATTGGGTCTCTACAATGTGTAAAATAGTCTGAACCAGTATCGGCAAATGCTGATTGCAAGCCACACCCTTGACTGAGGAGGGTATATATCCCACCTGCCTCACATGAAACCAACCCCTTGGACCCTTAGAAGTATAACATTTATAACATTAACATTAGCACTGTAGAACAAATAGGTTTTTGTTTATTCTCAAACAGAATACTTGGTCTACTAGGATGAGAAAAAAACGTCCGAAAGATTTTGAGAATCTACATGCTATGTCAACCCTTGCAAAAATGGACCATTGAACTGCCCAAAGCTCTCTCCTCTGTCCAAGGTCAGAGAACTCATATTGAACCTTTCTATTTCACAGACATGGTATATGTAGGTAACTTTGCCATAACCATGTTACCTCTATATCTATCAAACCTTACCCTTTGATGACTCTTCACTCAACAACGCATCTACCTTCCATATCCATGTACCGCCCCAACGACAAATGCAATGAGCAATCCGTAAGTAATTTCCTCAAGGAGCACAATGTCAATCAGGATTTCATCACACCTTGTACACCTTCTCCTAGCCCGGTTACGTTAAGCACCGCCGCCATGGTCGTGTTAGGTTAAGATCCATACTTGTATTTCATTGGGCTTTCTAATCCCTCACTCAAGAATTCCACCTTAACACTGGAACCCCCCACCCCCAACCCATCATCATCTGTAATCGAAGACGAAACATATCTTTAAAACTACAAATTTCCTACAGAAATGAGCCCTAGAATAATTAAAAGCACACATGAATTTAAAAAAATTTTCTTCATCTTCAAAATAGAAAATTACCGTCTATTATTTAGATAACAACCTTCCCATTTTCTGCTTTATATATTTGCACTAACAGCATATGTAATCAGAAAGAAAATTAATATATTTAAGCTGTTCTTCTCATTCCCTATAGATAAATTTGGATTTCACTTGTTCCTGCAAATGAATGTTGGTTTTACCATTTTCTGGTATTCATGGGGTTTTAATCGGGAGTTTACCGGTGCCTATAACTGAGAAATTAACAGATTGAAAGTTACCGATACAATTTAAATGCACCTAATAGATTTTTAATTGACGT
Source organism: Palaemon carinicauda (assembly GCF_036898095.1). Classification (NCBI taxonomy): domain Eukaryota; kingdom Metazoa; phylum Arthropoda; class Malacostraca; order Decapoda; family Palaemonidae; genus Palaemon; species Palaemon carinicauda. The sequence continues at coordinate 41,904,303 of NC_090740.1, forward strand.
GGTAGAAACAACATTGTTGTCTTTCGATATTTTATTACCTTGACATGAGAAAACACTTTCTTTTTGCTTTACCATAATGTTACATATGCATAAGAATATGTGGTCATTAATATGAATGGGCTGACAATTGCAATGCAAATAAATTCTTTCTCTAATGTTCAATTGTTCTTGAAATGGGTTAACAGTAGAGCAAATGACTTCAGTAATTACTTCAGTGTTCTAAATTTCAAACGCGGATACGGTACCTTATATTAAACATTTCTTTATGTTGATTATTATTGAATAACCTTTAGGATTTACTTTAAAAGATTTTTACTACGGACTTTTTTCTTCCAATCCAATTACACACAAATTTTAATTCGAATATATTAGTGCATATTAACTTATTAGTCATTTTCTCTAGCTAGATCTTATATATAAAAAAAAGCTTCCTCCAAAAGTTTTTTTAATATTTATTCATATTTGACATACACGCGTCATACTCTTGAAGAAGACGCAGATTACACAAACAAGAATATCTTTTAACCTTTGCTGCCCTTGACTTTCCTGTTTGCCAAGGCATCTATGACACGCTTCATTCTCTCTCTCTCTCTCTCTCTCTCTCTCTCTCTCTCTCTCTCTCTCTCTCTCTCTCTCTCTCTCTCTCTCTCTTTCCGTTTAGTCATCTGCTCTTCCGGTTATATTGCCTTCACCTGAAGTGCTTAAACCTGATTGCTCCTTTTGTCAATGTCTACATTTTTGTTTACCTGACTTGACTCCATTTATCAAAGGTCCTTGTTGGCAAGGTTTCTTAGAATATTTTATTTTAATTGTTAATTACTTCTTTGGTAGTTTTTTTTTCTTATTTCCTTTCAATGGGGTATTTTTCCTGTTGGATCATTTGGGCTTATAGCATCCTGCTTTTTCAACTAGAGTTGTAGCTTGGCAAGTCCTATTAATAATAATAATAATGATAATAATAATAATAATAATAATAATAATAATAATAATAATGATAATAATAATAATATCCCTTTTCTGACATGTCAAAAACACTGTTACTTTTCTCCAATATTTCCTTCATATGCAACTAAATTCTTTGGACACTATTCATTTTACCAATTAGTTCTTTTACATCTAAATGATATGATGTTTCTTTTTCTCACCTATCTGTCATATTATGTTTATATCACTTTAAACAAACAATAAAGTATGATTTCAACCCTTTAACAGACTGTCACCCTTTCCGGAAACTATGATTAGAGCTAGTTATAATAAATCGATTTCACATGCAACATTTATACTCTATCCTCCGGTGAACTTTACATATTCTGTCCTGCGTTTATAAATTTAATTCTTTGTTTTTAATGTTTTTTACTGTCAGCACCAATTGCTCCATCTTTACTTGTCGATGTTTTTACTCAGTTCATTACTGAAGACATTTTCAGTCGTCACGAATATCTTTTTATACATTCTGGTTTGGTTTGTTTTTGGTCCTATAACTCCCAATCACGTATTCTTACACATAAACAATACACACACACACAAACACACACACACATATATATATATATATACATATATATATATATATATATATATATATATATATATATATATATATATATATATGCGTCAATGTATGAGCGAGTTTGTTTTCTATAGTAAGACTTCCTAGGAACACATGATAATAAGAAGCAAAAAAAATATGTGGAAAATAAAACAGGAAACGGATCTTGAGCAGTTTGCCTTACATATTTTCAAGACATTTTTATGAAGGCGAATACAAAGTAGTAAAATTCTGCATTATATATGCTTGGGTAAATGCAAGAACGAACTTAGAAAAAGTTGAAAAATAGTAGGAAAAAGCAAACAGCTCTGTGGTAGGAGGATCCCAGACCCTATTAGGAACAATAGAAAAACTCTTGTTATTTATTTTACTTTTTAGGTGTTGTTTAGCCACCAGACAAACTACGTTCTTCAAAACTTAGGAGCCTTTAGATTTATTTCGAATAAATATATTCGGTCTATACATTCTCAGATTAATATTCATACTTTTTATCAAGAATCAAGATTTCTATTATGAAAATGAATGACACAATTCTCCTTTTCAGAACCTCCCCTTTGTAATTAAGATCGAGTGTATGGCTATACGTATAAACATATAAATAAGTATATATATATATATATATATATATATATATATATATATATATATAAATATATATATACATATATATATTGTTACGCTCAGCGGAAAAAGGTAATGGTCATACCCTAGTGAGAAGGGTTACCCCGAGAGGTACACTTGGGAATTACACTCTCCCCCAAATTGCAGAATCAGCGGGTTGTAGTTAGGACAGAGGGAGGGTGTGGAAAGGGTTGAACCTGTGTATGTGCATGTGTATGCATATCTATCTAAATATTCATACGTGATTTTTGATGGCTCGGGTACATTAGTATTGTTAGGATAAACAAACTTTTTTCTACTTAAAATCATTTCATAGTAAAATTGTTCTCTTTAGCATGAACCAATCTGCTCTGTTTTCCTGTTTATAAGTCATAAATGCTTATGTTTGTCTATTCCCTTTTCCAGGAATTATCTTGTCTGACCAATATAATACTGTTAGAGGGCTTACATGTAATCTGGTAAATACACAATTTAGTATAATCAGGAGAGTCTGTATATTTCTTTAGTGTGTTATTGTTGTTTAATTTTACTTTTATAAATAAAATGTTCTTTTAATGAAAGGGGAATAAATCTGAAATTTTTAACCAAATTTTTTGGCTATTTTTTTACGTTATCATTAATATTCTATTCTTCTAACTCTTACTCTGGCATATATAAGTCAAATGTTTACATAGCGAAACGATATTCAATAAAGGGTTCATTGCATATATGTAGCGACATTTATCTTCTCTCAGTGGTTACCCAATCAAGCATTGAGCGGATCCGAAGTTGCTTAACCTTACTGATCAAACGACCGAAAGTATAACAATCTAGTTATTTCCATCATCGGTACATCCATATACAGTATGTTCATACCTGTAACTAGAATATATAAAGATTATACGACCCTCCTTCATACTATCATTACTGTACTATCTGTCATACACAATTAATTGTTAATCTGCATTGTCACCTAAATAGCAAACTCAAATCCACATAGCTTCATTCACTAGTGCTGAGCTACAGCTGCCTCAACCAACCTTAATATCATTCATTGAAATGTCAAAAATAGCCTTTCGAGGTCATTCAGACCTCGGGGAGTTTCTCTTCCACAGTTGCTTGAAGACGCACTATAATTATATTTCAAATCTCTCTCTCTCTCTCTCTCTCTCTCTCTCTCTCTCTCTCCTTGGTATTCCTAATGATTAAATCGTGACCTAGGTCACTCTGGATACTTTAATGGCCACTGAAACACCACCAACTTCCTCCCGCCCTCAGGTCTGTATTAGATTGGTGAATGGGTGAGGGTCACTTGCTTCTCGTTCCGTTTCCTTTACCAAAGTAATTGGAGGTTTCCTTTTTTTTTTTTTTTTTTTTTTTTTTTTTTGGGAATTATAATCATTTGTATGTGGTGCTTGCAGGAAGTTAAAAGAAAGCAATTGTTAATTTGAATGGTCACTGAAAGTATCTGGTATTTGAATCTTTCAATGAGGGTAATTATCTTGTAGGCTACTCATATATGATTGTTTTCCATTTTTCTTGTGAGTTAGTATTATACTTACACTATATATATATATATATATATATACACACACACACACACACACACACACATATATATATATATATATATATACACACACACACACACACACATATATATATATATATATATATATATATATATATATACATATGTGTGTGCGTATACATGTGTGTGCGCGTGTGTGTCTTTTGTTAGTTTATGCAAATATATCCCCTTATTTATTTATGGACACATGCGCTAATGGCTCACGCCAACCTACACACAAATACAAACATATATAAATACATATATATAAATACAAATACTTGCATACATATTTATACATACATACAAATGCATACATTAATTTATAAATAAGTATATGTGTATGCATATGTCTGTGTGAGTCTGTACGTGTATCTGTGCATATGATGTGTATTCCCGGCAAGGTTTTTTTTTTTTTTTTTTTTTTTTTTTTTTTTTTTTTTTGGTGATGCAGAGAAACCCACATTCGAAACTTCTAAATTCTACTTGTAGACTGGGTCAAGGTAATGGTAGGACTGGGCGTTTGTTATTTTTAGATACCTTCATTGATTATAAGGTCTTATACCCTTGGCAATTGCTTTTCCGCACTTGTTGTCACAATTAGACGGTCACCAACTTTCATGAGTTGAGTCAAAAAAAAATTTCGTGTTTTGTAGACTTTACCTGAGGTATATGGCTAACAAATAGAGATAGGTGTTCTTTTGTTGTTTCATTGGTATGAATCTTTTTGCACTTCTCATGATCGATATTTTCATTCACGCTTTTTTTATATACTGTTAAGCAGAAATGCAATCGCTTTTTTCATTGTTGTTTCAAACAATATTCACCATAATTTATTCGTTTCTTCTTAAAAAAAAACTCCTTTCAGAAGGAAACAAACAATAAATACAGATAAAGAATTTGCTTAATTTCTTAATCCTAATATATGCTGCATATAACTTCAACCATTCGTTGAAAATAGTATATGATAAGTCAGTGCAACCAACAACGAAAGTATCAAATGAAGTTGCCTGCACGACCTGGAAATGGCGTCAGACTAAACTGCATTCTTCATTATGAGAGCAACTTCCACTTTCAATAGCCTTAAAGGACGTTTGGAATGGGAAGAAAGATTTTCGTCTAATGGATTACCAAAACTCACTGGTACGGTTGAGGAATAAGATGCTTCACGAGAAATGAATGTTAAAGGTAGATAAGAAAAAAAAACTTTCATTCCAGTTATTAAATTCGGGATTTTTTCATTCTTTTTATTTGTCACCACTTTTACTTGATGACTATTTTCTCAGCTGCGGGCAGAGAACTACTTTTTATGGAAGGTCGTTTGAAAACGGAAAGTAACGCGCTGAACTTTCTTTTCTTTCACTTAATTTTTTTTTTTTTTTTTTTTTTCTTTTTGCGGGTTATCATTGAGTTCGAAACACTTGCGGCAACAATAACAGGAAGAGGAATCATGGTCAACAT
>NC_090740.1:41914482-41917705 GCF_036898095.1 Palaemon carinicauda
GGATAATTCTAGGGTGTTCGAATATCTAGACCTAGACTCATAGAACGATGGAAGGACTTGACTTAGTCTATCTTTGGTAGAAAAGTATAAAGAGTAAAGAAGCTATCTTATCTGGACTGCTCGGGTAAAAGCTAGATTTTTACCCGGCAGAACTGACTTTAATGGATTTGAATTAAACAATACTATCCAGATTGACTTGTGAAACTGGACACTATTCATGAAAAAACCAAAATTGATATTTACCTCAGCCAATGAAGTTGGGAGGAGGTTATGTTTTCACCCCTGTTTGTGTATTTGTTTGTGCGTGTGTGTGCTTTTTTTGTGAACAGCTTCCTGGTCACAAGTTTAATCGTAGAGTTATGAAACTTGCTGATATCAACTTTCATGTAAAGAGCTAGAAATGATTCAATCTTAGAGGGTCAAGGTCAAAGGTTAAGGCCATGGTCAAGCAAAATGTCCAATTCAGCCCTAAGTTTGGACATCGTTGTCAAAGAGACTTCAAACTTAGTTCATATTTGAGTGTGGAGAAATCCACGCCAGTTGATCCATGTTAAGGTCAAAGGTCAAGGTTAAGGTTGAGCAAAAGCTCGAAAATATGCTGCCGCAGCGGAGGTCTGCGCTTTACTGAGTGCCCCTTTAGTTTTCAATGTTTAGAGGAGTTGTTAGAAAAAACATAAAGAAGAGAATTTTCTAAATCTTCATTCGCTTACTATTTTACAATAGATTTAAATGAAGATTTGTGAGTACGAAGAAATGAAATACTAGGTAGGTAAAATTCGTAAAAAAAGACATGAAGAGTATCATAAAACTCAAACCATGGATGGAAAACTCCTACCTCAAGGGCACTTTAAATTAGGAAAAAAGTAAACATTTTACCTGTTTAATGGCCGAGGTCTAGCATAAGAAAAGAGGATGTTGATGAAGATATAGATATTCAAGGTAGGGAACACTAAAAACGTACACTCACTCTCACCCATATATAAAAACAACTAGCCTTCATATATATATATATATATATATATATATGGAAATATTTATGCATATATAGCATATATATACGTTTAAAAATATATATGCATAGTATATATATTTATATCACTATATATATATATATATATATATATATATATCTTTAAATATATCTATATGTACTGTATATATAAATACACACACATATAATACCGTATATATACTATATATACACAAATATAGATATAAATTTATACATAAATGTACATAAACCTATGCATATATGTATATATACATATATATAAACCTCTATATAGTTGCAAACAAACATTTGGTAAACATGTATATACATATGTATATGTATCTTCACATATATATATATATATATATATATCTATCTACATATATATATATATATATATATATATATATATATATATATGTGTGTGTGTGTATAGTATATATTTACTTATATATGTATATATTTATGCATAAATATGTATATACATACATACAGTACATATTGTAAAGATACACACACACACACACACACATATATATATATATATATATGTGTGTGTGTGTGTGTGTGTGTATGTGTATGTGCGTGTGTGTAATTACATATACGTACATATAAATATTTGTAAGCGTATCTATATAGATCAATATATATATATATATATATATATATATATATATATATATATATATATATATATAAATGCACATGCATATATATGTATATATATACATATGAATACGCACTTTTAAAATGTATATATATATATATATATATATATATATATATGTATATATATATGTGTGTGTGTGTGTGTGTATATATATATATATATATATATATATATATATATATATATATATATATATATATATATACATATATATATATATATACACAATTTAAAAGTGCGTATATATATGTATACATATACATATATATGCATATGTATTTATACGTATATATGTATATATATATATACAATTTAAAAATGCGTATATATATGTATATATACATATATATGCATGTGTATTTATATGTATATATATATACATATATATATACATATATATATATATATACAATTTAAAAGTGCGTATATATATGTATATATACATATATATGCATGTGTATTTATATGTATATATAGACATATATATATATATATATATATATATATCAGGGTTTATTTATAATGACATAACTCTAAAATGTTCAATAGAATCTTTTATTACAAATCCTTGTTTTTTATTGAAATAATATGATAAGATTTTTGGTAAATAGGTTATACTTCAGCCTTTCATGGCAGCTTGAAAGGATTTTTGTGTTTTGAAATTTTGTGGCCTATATATTTTTTCCTATTTAATTTTCTATGAAAGTTGGGAAAGATATGTTTGAGATTTCAATAATAACTCTTTTAATTTTCTCTTTACTAATCTCGTAATTTTTTATAACAACGATTGAAAAGTCTCTTCGTTTCCATCGCCACTATATGGCCCAAACTCGTTTCAAAATTTTATTGATATATTTATTGGAATTTATAGTAAAAGAAAATGCAGAATATTTTTGAAAATGATCGAATAAATATAAAAACTGATATCGTCACTGAAATGAAAAAATTATCAGGAACGAAGTAAAAACTGAAATATGTACTTCCGTGCCTTTTTTTCATTTCTTAAACCCAACAAAATGCTTTTCAGATCATCCTGCCCAAGGGAACAAAAAGATTTCCTCATCTATGCAGTAGAATGTGTTGCAGTCAATGATATACTCAGTACACTGTAGGAAGAAAAAAATTAGGAGGAAATCGTCCTGTTGTGACTGATTTGTGCCCTAGAAATGAGGGAAGATATCTATGATTTTTTTCATTTTGAATATAATACCTTGTTATCAGTTATCATACAATACTTTTAATACACATGCAGACAGAGAGAGAGAGAGAGAGAGAGAGAGAGAGAGAGAGAGAGAGAGAGAATTCTTAATAAATCTTCATATCGAATTCATTACTCCGTTATCATTTACTATACAATGCTTTCAATAACCTTGAAAAAAGCTTTTAAACGGGGAAATAAGTTATAAAATCTATCATACAGAGAGAGAGAGAGAGAGAGAGAGAGAGAGAGAGAGAGAGAGAGATAGAATTGAATTACAATCGATAAAAAGTCTATATTAGCGGGCTTGAATTACATACTAATATTTGAGTAGTCTTAAAGTTAATAGAACACCAATATGCAG
>NC_090740.1:41918205-41928205 GCF_036898095.1 Palaemon carinicauda
TTATATATATATGTATATATATATATATATATATATATATATATATATATATATATATATATATATATATATATATATATATATATATATATACAGTATATATATGGGGTTATTGCCAGATTAAATTAATATAGAACTCCAAATTATACTTTCCCTTAGAATTTTTAATTAATACTGGAATAGTTGGTTTGGTGGAAGAGACATTGTAGAGGACCCATCAGGCAACCGACCCCTTAATGTAGGGATAACTGTGGGGAAGAAGAATGAGTTGGCTTATCTGTTGAGTCAAATAATAAGAAATAAGATTCTTTCTTAAGCTTCCAAATCAATGGCGTGTTTAATGTTGGGGGACAAATCATTCCATAAGTAGGAATTTTTAATTCTTCCAAATATCCCCGGTAATCGAATTGAACCTTCCAAGCAATTAGATAATTTTGTTCCCTGGTAATTGTTTCTCTAACTTCATCTAAAACTGTGCTTAAAAGCCACACAAATTTCATTAATATATATATATATATATGTCTATATATATATATATATATATATATATATATATATACTGTATATATATATATATATATATATATATATATATATATATATATATATATATATACATATATATATATATATATATATATATGTATATATATATGTATATATACAGTATATATATATATATATATATATATATATATATATATATATATTTATATATATATATATATATTCAGCCACTTAAGTTAGTTTTATATTGGGTGATACGTGGTCATAATTGTGTAATTTCCCCTAAGGCTATTTTTCCGCCATAATTTTGGCAATATTTTGCAATATTTTGAAATAGGAATCAATGATGTTAAAAGCAAACGCCTCAACAATTTAGTCTTTTTATCCCCTATCCATTTTGTATTTAATACGAAATAAGAATAATAACCCCATAGCTTAATAGCATAGCTCCATGATATGTCCGGCGTACGCCATGTAGCAATTACAGGAAGCACTAAGGTTCTTCACTACGTTACTAAAAGTAAGTTCATAGTATAACTAGTATTTATCATCAAGCCATTTTTATTGGAATATCTTTTCAGAGTTTTTGAGGTTTTCTTCTGCATCATGAATGTTTTCATTCAATCTGCCTAGGCAATTGGGAAAGACAAATTGAACCAGTAAAATGAGTAAATAATTTCTTGTTATATGGCACCTGTATACGAAAATGTTGAAAAGGCTGGGAAAGTGCTAAATCCCTATAGAAAGACTATAAAAGTGCTAAAAAGTGCCCAAAAAGGATAGAAAAGTGCTAAAATTCAAATTATTATTATTATTATTATTATTATTATTATTATTATTATTATTATTACTACTATTACTACTACTACTACTAATATTATTATTATTATTATTATTATTATTATTATTATTATTATTATTTTTATTATTATTATTATTATTATTATTATTATTATTAATAGAATTATTAAAATTATTGTTACTATCAAAATCATTGAAATAATTATCATTAAAATTATAAGAAATTATTATTATTATTATTAAGATTATCTAGATTACTATTATCATTAAAATTATTATCATTATTATTATTATTATTATTATTATTATCATTATTATTATTCTTACTATTATTATTATTATTATTAATTGACCCAAATATTGATTGATCCTTGTGGAACATCAAGTGATACCTAAACCAAAATGTATTATTGCTATTAGATTACTATATATTATCTGCAAATGCATTATCAATACAGTATGTCTGACTTACTAACTAAAATACTATGATGTATGCCATCAATTGCTTTAGAGAGATCATATCTTATACCAAGGATGTTTCATTCTTATCAATATTATCATATACTTTGTCGCTTGAAAATAACGTTTTGTCGAAATGTGTGAACTAAATAAATATTGTAATGGGGACATCAAAAGATGATTTTCCTAAACTCTTATTCAATTTTCAAGATTATCAGAAAAAAAATGGAGGGCATAAAAATCGGGATTAAATTTCTAACCATGTTTACGTCTCCGAATTCATAAGTGAGAAAGATCAAAGGGTTTTTTCATATCATTTTGTAGGTAACTGTAACAATAAAGGCGCTCACTACAACGGTTATATGAAATATGAATACATTTACACACTGTTAGAAAAAAAAAAAACCGTAATTTTAATAGGAAATTCTCCGTAAAAATATAGTCCTCAACCGTATTTCAGTAAAATACAGGCGACCTTACTTTATTATCTTTTACGGGTTGGTGACCGTAATATCACTCTTTTACGTCAATATATCCGTTTTTAAATCGGTAAAAATCCTGGAATAAATGTTGCCCGACATTAACTCGTTTGAAACAGTATGTAAGTCTGTCTTATTCGTAGGGTTTGTCAATTCTTCCTATTATTTAAAAGTAAAAGTGTACAAGCCTTACTGGCCGAGTTCTAAACGAGAGAAAATCTATTAGGTCACGACCAGTTTTCCTTGGAGGTGAAAAGTTCTCCTTGGAGGTGAAATTTCCCTATTTCTAAGTCACCCTTTCGTCTCATACGTCATCACTCTAACACTCATGAAGAAAACAGTAGATTCTTTGATTTCATCATAAATCTTATTATGATTGTAATTATTGTAATTTTCTGGATTTTTATTTTTACATGTCAATGGTTCTTTAAAATATCTAACTTGGCTTAATGTGTCAAAGTATACATTTTTTTCTATATATATTCGTCCTCTGCTTAAATTACTACATTTGTTCGTCTAAAGTTAGATGTTATCGGTTTTTTTTTTTTTTGGGGGGGGCAGCATTTTTTTATTATTAATTCAGGGAGCTCAGGGACAGGTTATTGTCTTTACTGCTTCTCGGGCATTTACGTCTAAACCTTTTTTCATACACTTGAAAAAACTTAATTTTAATAGGAAATTCTCCGTAAAAATATACGGTTCTCTGCCGTATTTCAGTAAAATTCAGACGACGTAATTTTACCCTACTTTGTTAATATCTTTTACGGGTTGGTGGCCGTAATATCACTCCTTAACGTCAAAATATCCGTTTTTACAACGGTAAAGTCCTGGAAACATTTATTCCAGGATTTTTACCGATTTTTACGGCAAATTTTTAAGTGTAAGCTGTAAGAGGCTGAGTTTGGTTATCAACGTTCATTCAGTGATATGACGTTTAGAGTAACAATTTGGTTCAATAAATCATTACAAACACTGTTAAAAATTTACATTAAATAAAAGGTAAATGCCTTTTAACATTTATTCCAGGATTTTGACCGTTTTAAAAACTGATATATGGACGTAATGGTCGCCTGTATTTTACTGAAATACGGATGGAACAGTATATTTTTATGGAGAATTTCCGATTAAAATTACGTTTTTTTTTTTTTTAAAGTAAAGAACATTCGATCAATAATTACTTAGATAACTAAAAGTTTCCTATTTCAGCAGATTTTGATTCATGGTCAGCACTAAATAACAAAATCATTAGAACGTGGAAAAAAACTTTTGACAATATTACCCTATTGTTTCAATCGTGATAAGGATACCCGTGAGCGATTTTGAAGCGAGCGTGATCCCTATTGGTTTGACCAGTTTTTGTGTTAACCGTGAAGACATAATTTTCGGTAATTCTGCATTTTGATTCAACTTATAGCTGCTCATATCACCAAATGCATATGTAAGATTTGAGAGAGAGAGAGAGAGAGAGAGAGAGAGAGAGAGAGAGAGAGAGAGAGAGAGAGAGAGAGAGAGAGAGAGTGTGTGTGTGTTAGAAGGATTTTGGATGTCTCAAAGACTTTTTAGTCCATCCGCGGAGACTCCATTTCCTCTCTGGTAGAACGTTTTAGTTTAAGCATTTAGAAAGTTTTTATGATCTTGTCTAACTTATTCTTGAACTTGTTTACCGTGTTACTGTTTACTTCATCCGCTGGAAGTCTATTCCTAGTATTTGCTATTTTGTAGGTAAAGAAATTACCACAATGAGTGGTGTTGTATTTTTTCAATTCCAGTTTGTATCCGTTACCTCTGGACTGATTTGTGGTAAGAGTGAATAGATTGTTGTAATCTACATTTGTTATTCTTTTAAGGATTTTGAACGCCTCTATTAACTGTACCCTTAGTCGTCGATTTTGTTGATCAAGTAAGTTCAAACGTTTCATCCTCCGTCTATATCCAAATTGCCTTAGAGTTCGAACTAGTTGAGAGAGAGAGAGAGAGAGAGAGAGAGAGAGAGAGAGAGAGAGAGAGAGAGAGAGAGAGAGTTAAAATTTCAAAAACGAAAATAAACAGGAATTATTTTACCTCTTGATTCGAAATGCAAGAATTGAGAAAAAATAAACAATAAATTTCGAGTGTGTAATTGACCGAATTTATTTATTTATATATATTTTTTTTTTTGGGGGGAGGAGATATTATAACCACTGCACAGTTAAATTTACCAGTCACTTGATTATCTGCATCCGACCGGGTATTTATAATTGGCCTTCAAAGAGTACTTTGTTAATGCATATCATTTTGTTATTCTCAATTTAAAGCCAAGATATTGTTTGTGCGTATGAACACTTTTAGTAACTATAGAAGCATGCATGTTCACTACTTTAGTTTAGCTATAATTGGTTGAGTTAGCTTTGTCAGTGTAAACATTTACATATTTGGGAGATTGACAAAAACCTAATCCTTGCAAGTATAAAAATCCTAATTTAACACAGTTTTTTCGTTCATTTGTGTTTCCCCATCTACGTTTCATTCTGGCGCTTTCACGCTATTGTTAACAATTGCAATTTGGCTAATTTACTGCTGCAGTCAACAGACACAAGCAGGTCATATTTGAAATATGGCGGGAAAACGAGGTCGAGGCCCGGAGACATTTACAGTATTTAGTTGTTTGTGGAACTCCATAGTTTCTGTAGTGTCTGCAACGTCGCCACCTTTGTGAGCCAAGGATGGGTGGTTGGGGTGGGTAGAGCCTATAGGACTACCTGCTGAGTCATCAGCAGCCATTGACTGTCCCTCCCTGGTCCTACCCTGGGTAGAGAGAGGCTTTGGAGCTGAATCGCTGATCGTGTGTATATAAGGTCAGTTTCTAAGGTATTGTCCTGCTACCTAGGGCAATGTCACTGTCCCTTGCCTCTGCAATTCATGAGTTACCTTGAAACCTAGTGCAAGATATTGGCTGCTTTTTATACCTGCAAAATCAAGCTGTGTGAATTGTAACTTTAAAAAATGAAGTACATTCTCTTCACTGTTCCTACGTAGCCAATCATTTTTACTTAAATTTAAGTTATTATGTATCTTGGAGGATCTTTTGGGCAAAGAAAGGATCAGTTACGTTATGTAAATAAGTAAATTTAGAGTTTGATAAAATTCAAAGATTAGCGTGAGGATGGCATTAATTCATTAAATTGAAAAGTCAATAATTTCTTCTGTTCATTGATTTGAAATACCAACAAATGTTAAAATGAATTATTATTATTATTATTATTATTATTATTATTATTATTATTATTATTATTATTATTATTAGCTAAGCTACAACTCTAGGGAAAAGCAGGATGCTATAGGTCCAAAGGGTCCAACTGGGAAAAATAGCCCAGGGAGGAAAGAAAATCTGGGAATAAATAAACTGCAAGAGAAGTTATGAACAATTAAAATAAAATCTTTCGAGAACAGTAACTACATTTCCATAACTGATTTTTCAATAACTCAGCTTTGGGCTATATTTGATTTGAGTTATGATCAAACTTTGGATAAAACTTTGTTGTGAATGATAACAAATAACCTTACGTTATTTTCATTTTGAGTTACGGTTAACATATCGCTAACGAATTCTTCTTCTTTGTCTGCATCTTTTCTCACTTTTATGTGGGGTCGATGTTTCTGGCCAGTGTTCTCCATCTACCTCTATCCCACAATTCATCACCGGTTAATCTCACAATCGCTAACGGATTGTGAATGTGAGTCCAGGAGTAACACCAGATGTCGAGATATGTTGCTTAGGAACTTAAGGGTGTCAAGATATTTAATGATTTTCAACTTTTTTAATGTAAAGACTACATTAAGCAACAACTTTCACTGCAAAACACTTATTGTCTCTCAGTGATGGTTGTGAAACTTTAATACTTCTGATGTATATATATATATATATATATATATATATATATATATATATATATATATATATATATATATATATATATATATATGTATATAGGTATGAAAATACAGAGAAACAACAAAGAAAGGTTACATACGTACCTCTAAAGATTGTTAATGAATATACATACTTATGAAAGCCTGTTTCCCCGGGACATGAAACCGAAATTAAAAGATGTATAAGCATAGGATGGAGAGTGTTTGGCAAACAAAATGAAATTATGAAAACACCCAATTTGACTTCGTTTTTATTTAGCAAACATTTATCGTGATATTTCATACACACATTGAGTCGCTCGGCGTTGCGGCTACTACTCAGTTTGCTAGTTATAAAAAAGTAGTATATTCACACACATCAAATACAATGACGATCTTTGTTTCAAATCGATTGGTCGAACACAGCACTGGAACCTTGAATTCATTGTAATACGGCGGCCTGTAATAATACAACTTGACTGATTGTGCTGGTAAATTTGCTCCTTTTAATTATTAAGTAGAACGGGCACTTGATGGAGCGCATACCTTTGCCAACGCCACATTTGTTACCATGGAAACTATTTTCATGCAAAAAGGATAAAAATTGACCACGATGTAGCCAAAAGACATTTTTTTAACTTTTCGTGACCTTGACCTTGATATTTGACCCGATCAATTCCAAAATTTGATTAAATCATTCTTGGATCATGGTTAACCATCCATCAAATTTCATGAGATTCGGCCAAATAGTTTTTTGAGCTGTGCGAATCACAAACAAACAGACGAACACAAATAAATAAATAAATAAATACAGGCCTATCAAAACATAACCTTCGCAATGAAGTTGGAGAAGGTAATAATAATAATAATAATAGGCCGGCTAGAAAACCCTTTCCGCCTGCTTGTGAGTCACTGAAGAACTCACTGCCCTTTTACAGTTGGGTGAACCGGCCATGGCTGGTCGAGTCTTGAGCTAACAGCATACTCTACAAAAAAGGGAAAGCTTGTATTTAACAATCACTGTTATACTTTAAATGTCACGAATTAGGTAAGAAAAAATTAGCTGATGTCCCGTAGGCAGCCTTGGTCATGGTTTTTTTTATTGTTATAAATGGTAAAGTTAAATTAGTGAGTATTGATTTCTTTTTTTACTTTTTGTTAAAATGACGTGATATTTCAGTAGAAGGGAAATGATATTTGTTTTCTATTAAACATTACTAACGAAAGCACAATTTGAAACACCGTTCGAGACCTTTCAATTGAACAGATAATAATAATAATAATAATAATAATAATAATAATAATAATAATAATAATAATAATAATAATAATAATAATATTAATAATAATAATAACAACAACAACAGCAATAATAATAATAATAACAATAATAATAAGAATAATAATAATAATACTGATGATGAAGATAATCATAATAATAATAATAATAATAATAATAATGAAGTCCATTAAAAGGGCAAACGAAAAGAAATAAAAACAATGGAAATGCTCCCAGCTAATTAATTGCAATCAAGGCTGAAGTCATTGAAATGGGAAAATCTGCTCCGTTTCATTTCATGAGTCATTTCTTAACATCTAAAGCAAAAGAACAAAAGACGTCAGGTCCGTTCCATTATGAGTTAATGAAGAATCTGCATTGCCTTAATAACCTGTTTGATCGAATCCTTATGGATATGATAAATGGGTCAAAAACATTTATTTGATATCGAATATAATTTTCAGATCGTTGGCGAATAGATTTGGAATAATTTCATTCATGTTTTTATGATCATTGGTGTAACAGAGCCGTCAAAAATGACGACTAAATATTTAAAGTTATGAACACACACACACAACACACACACACACACACACACACACACACACACACACACTCACACACACACGCACACGCACGTGCCCACAGATTCAACCCTTCCCACCCCTTCCCCTTTCCTAACTCAACACGCTGGTTCTCCAATTTGTGGGAGAGTGTTGCTTCCAAGTCTACCTCTCAAAGTACCACCTTTCACCAGGGTATGACAACTCTATATCACACCTGAGCGTGATAGAGAAGATAGATATATACACATATATATTATACATATACATATATATATATATATATATATATATATATATATATATATATATATATATATATATATATATATATACACTGTATATATATATATATATATATATATATATATACATATATATATATATATATATATATATGATCAGCCATTATCCTCTTTATAATCTAAAGGTCTCTATTTTTTTTTTTAAATATTTTAACATTTCATTTTTATTTTTTTTTCATTTCAATAGAATATAATTTCTAAATAATTAATCACAGTCTTTGTAGAACTTTATATGTAAATGTAATTGTAAACTTTTGTTAACAAGTAATCACTTAATGAAGACAAAGTTTTGTCGAAACAGTGCTATCGTGAACAGAATATATGAAGAAGAGGAATAATCATTGTTATTTTTTTTTTTAACCATTGGTTTACATCTGAAAATTTGAAGAAGTTGATAAAATACGAGGATTCTTGTAAACAAAATATTCACACCACTACGGCAATCGCCTTTAATATAAATTGCATTAGGGAGAGCTGTCTCCTAAAAGTGTGTATATATATATATATATATATATATATATATATATATATATATATATATATATATATATATATATATATATATATGTATACTGTATATATATAAATACATATATACACACACACACACATATATATATATATATATATGTATATAAATATATAAATATATGTACATATGTATACTGTATATATATAAATACATATACATATATATATATATATATATATATATATGTGTGTGTGTGTATATGAATATATAAATATATGTACATACTGTATATATACTGTATATATATAAATACATATATATATATATATATATATATATATATATATATATATATATATATATATATATAATATATCCCTTTCTGAGTCGGGATACCTGAACGTGGTGAAAGGGTTTGCCTACTGCCATTATCAGTAAAGTTTTACTAGTCAGGGCCACTCATACTAAGTTGGTTTGCTTTTACTATTGAAATGATAAAGAAATATTAAAAGCTTAGGCTTTAGATGGAGCGGTTAAGATGTACATGCAAATGTTATTAAGATAATTAAATTTGATATAAAGGATGCATGGTTTGTAAGGGAAAATTAGTGTTTGAAAAATTCCAGAACAAATTCATATGGAAAGTGTTGAATACTTTGAAATAAATGTGGGTGATAAAAGATCATTATATTAATGAGTAGGAGATAAGAAAATGAAAAGACTGCTAAGGAAAAAAGTTTATTTTTGGCACAATATCATGACAGAGGAGATCATATACAACTATAGTGATCGATTGATAGGGTAGTCCAAAAAAGGACAATGATAAAACTACAGAGGATAAGATGAGCACAAAGGGTAAAGGAAATAGAAATGGGCTTTTGTGGAAGCAAACGTAGAGAAAAAGAATGAAGAAAATTAATCTAATGATAAATTACACAGATGGAGATATACTGTTTGAATGGGGACCTGTATTGATAGAATGGGAATGCTGAAAATTTGTTTGTTATGCAATATGGAAGAGGGACGGAGTTGATTAATGCAAGAGTGCAAAAGATTACCTCAAGCTCACTATTGTTTGTGAAAGTGACCCTTAATGGTTTGAGAAGAGTAATATAGGGTTGGAGAAAGGAGACTTATCAGAACTTGGTGAGATTCCAAGTGGAATGCTGTAATTAGGCGGTGATGGTGTAATTGAGTAATTGAACAAATGTTGTAAGGTATGTTTGCATAAGGTAAAAGGTGTTTTA
>NC_090740.1:41933205-41940705 GCF_036898095.1 Palaemon carinicauda
AATGCAGAGCTGTAGTAATGCATCAATGTATCATCATGCACCCCAACATTTCTTTAGATGGGCCAGAGTAAAATGTTGTAATTCCAGAAATCACCCAATAACTACTGCAAAATGGAAGAAGAGAAGGAGAGTTACTAAGAAGAGAGTTTCAATCCTTTCCTCTTTGAATATTAGCAAACAGCGAGGCTTAACAGCACTAATGTATCTTTGAAATCACTCTTAACAATTTTTGTGCCTGTGTTCCTTCACACTACATCTCGGAGGAAAGAATACCTTTGAACGCTGATAATTCTAAAAGTGATTGGAGATTTGGAGATTTTCTGCACAAAGATTGCATCAATACTTTTCTATCACCTCCATCGTCTCTTGGTCCAACTGAAATCTGCCATTCTATTTCACAAGTAATGCATCAAATGACTGTTTGTGCAGGAGAACACCTCATGCACAATTGAGGCCCTCTAATGCTTGAGCAAGGCAAGCTATCATGAAAGCATTGCCCTACACATCACCGATACCCTGGAAGCTATACCTTTCGAGCAGTATCTTAAGATTTGCCAGAATTCTATGGAAACCTTCCATGAGTGGTATGATTTGCTAATACCTTTTATCAAACCATCAAAATGTCAACATCTTGCTACTGATTGTCTCACCTTCATATGCAAAAATTCAATTCATTTCCAGATCATCAGTAATCTGCACTATTATATCCATGTCCCAGTAGATGCCTTGTAACTCGGTGCTACTGGAACCGCTGGAAGATACTTAAACCTACACTTCATAGTTAGATAATTCATCACACTTGTCATGAATGAAGCCCCAGAACTGATGGATGTCAGATAATTTCTTTTTTTTCCTCAGGGAAATATTCGTCAAAGTAGTAGTTAGCAAGGGTTCTCACCTAAACCTAGACAATGTCTTATTCCAATGTCTTATTAAACGACACATTTTCAGGCTTTTCGTGGTCTTGCTTCTTACACATGGTAGTAGCAGGTACTGGATCAGCCAGATACTTCTCCTGGAATAGTGTCAGTTGTGTGTTGATGGATATGTGTCACCTTGGATATGTTGATGGATATGTGTCATCTGAGTTATCAAAGTTATTTGCATGCTTCATCCATTGATAAAACATGTAGGTAGCATCTGCCTACAATCCATGGTGAAAAACACGGCTTAATTCTTGTTCATATCTCATAATTCTTTTTTTAAGAATACCAACTCAGTAACGATTTGATTGAGTTGTTGCTTCTTTATTCACGGTAATCCTATGTTCAGTCAACCCCAAATTAGTCCCTACTAAAAGTCATTCATCAGTAACCATCCTTTCCCAGCTTTTGCATATTGCAGAAATCTTCTCAGCTTCAACCTTGTTCAGAAGTGTGGCATACACCAATTGCATTTTTAGATCTTCTGGAGTTTATCAACTGGTAAATTGCATTATGAATTAATTTACAGCTTTTGATTTTCATGCAGATCGAACAACTCATGTGTTTCTAAGGGGCATTTCAAAGATTGTCTCTTCAACGGTTTATGACTAATCAATCTTTTGAATGTTTTGGTCAAATTATTTTAACATAGTCCATCGATCACTGAAGCATCGGATTCAGTGTAGAAGAATGAACCACCAGCTGGTTACCATGCTGTGGGAATTCAGTAGAATCACCAACTTTCTCTGTCAGTTTCATGTTAAGAGTTTATCTATCTTACTTGTGACTCATCAAAGTCTTACTCTTTACTCATGTCTTTAATGTCCATAATAAGCCAAGCAAAAGTAATACACTATAGCCATTAATAACAATATGCTTAAAAGGATAGAAAAATCTGTATTAACGTTAATATCCTTTGTAATAGAAGATATCAATCTCGAAAACGTAATAACTTATTCAACATAAAACTACTTCAAACCGCGTTGCTGTCGGACACCATGACATTTGTTCGTTTTACCTTTGACTTTTAAATCTATTGAATGCCGGATTTTTCTAATGCATTGTCCGCTGAACATTTACCAAGACCACCATCATTAATTGGTTCTCCATCAATTGATATCTCTTTATTACAGTAAAATATATTTACATTTCTTCCAAGTTTTTCTGAGTTAGTCTCTTAAGCAGCCAGTTCTCGTGTTTCACGCTTTTCAGCCTTCTAAGAGAACTCATTGGGCAGCTTACATGAACAATGACAGTTGTAAACAAACTATTGTCAGTCTTGGCATATCTGTCAGGCTATGCCTGAAGTGACTGCAAACCACATGCTGCTGCCCTTGAAATATCTTTGCTGCCTTTCATAGATTCGTTACAGAGACTTTGGAGATCAAGAGAGGCGTATATACCACAGTCTCTTTATAATGCTGCTGATTATACACTATACTATTATCTAAACCACTGGAGCATATTCTCTTGTAATCTCAGCTCTTGATGAATAAGATTTTTGGAACAGCTAATACAATGAATATGTAATGGATATATATATATATATATATATATATATATATATATATATATATATATATATATATATATATATATATACAGTATGTATATATGTATACAGTATATACATATATATATATATATATATATATATATATATATATATATATATATCTTTGTTAGCGCAGGAAATTGAAAGAAGCACAACACATGCACCCAGGTCCTTATGTTGATAGAAAATGCGATACATTCAATGTCAAATAAATTCAGAGGCATTTGGTAAGCCATAAGGTACTACTTTACGATTTATCTTTTTTATAAACATGAGCAAAATAAACCCCATTTAGCCAACTTTACAAAAATAAGATAGGTGGATATCATTTGGGTATTTACATCTATATTAATTAAGATCTGATTAAGGAATATGATGTCACGGATCCAAAATGCTAAACCAATACATCTAGCTTAAGAACACACAAATTTTACTTAGGGGGTATCATTCAGCTTCTCCAACCTTTACTACAGTTACAGAAGGCTCATATCTCTAGCAGATGTTCCTTAGACAGCCCCTGTATGAGAAGTAAAGAAAGCATTAAAAGGCATGAAACGAGGCAAAGCAGCGGGAGAAGATGGCCTAGCAATTGATTTATTAATAGTAGTAAAACTTGCCGAACTTTAAACAGCAGCTAAAAAGATTGCCTTTTCCCTTGAAGGCTGATGACATAACTGTCAGGGGGTTGATAGAGATAATTAGAACACAACAGACATGGTTTATAAAGGTTTAATCTAATGAAAAGACAAGACATTTCAGTATTTTTGGTATGAAGAAAATTTAGTTTTAGTAAACAATTAGAAGAAAAAACGCAAGTTTTGGAAAGGGGAAGAGATGAATTTCTAGTACGTATATACCAAAAGTAGATTAATAGATTAATAGTTAAGTCCATCAGTATAAGTGTGAGATAGGTATTTATGCTTATAAAATCAACGTATTCATGTCTCGGTCATGATCTAGTACTTGGATGATGAATTATAGACAGAATGGTTTCTTGTACTCCTATGAAGCTATTGTCTTATAGGAAAAGCTTTTTTTTTTTTTTTTTTTTTTTTTTTTTTTAAGAAAACTTGATTGAAAAATAGAGCCTAGGAGGATTATGGACTTACAAATTAACACAAGGTTTAAAGTTATCTTTACCGTCATCTAAGGATATTTTCTAATAATCAAAATATCTAAGACTTTCAGTATACCATTAGCTCACTTTATTATAAACAGAGATTAAAATCTATCTGTTGAGAACGATTTATGCAAAATCTTTATTATCGTTAATCATTAATGTCGCAGGAGCTTTTTCCAATTATTGAGTCATTTAGTACAAAGAGATATCCTTACGCAATTCAAAAACATTGGTTTCAAAATCTACCGGTTGAGAAGCCAATGTAATCAAGTATTGTTCATTATCTCTAATGATAGACCACATCGCGGATGCAAATGAAAAGTGAGTCACAAAAGATGTAAGACACCTCATATATTTTCATGGGTTTATCAACTTAAGTCGTTGAAGAAATCCGAGTTTCTTGTAGCTTGTCAGTCGAGCGAAATCTTCCCAACCAAGAAAAAAAACTTTCTACGGGCCTCGGAGGTCTGGCTTTTCGCCTAACTAACGGATCTCTCACTTCCATAGGACCACTTAAGGAATCGCCAGCAGTTCCTTTCAACTTGCCCTTTCTCCCAACTCTCCATCAATGTCCAGCAAGAAATACCTCCTCCGAGACACCTTAAAGTACTCCTCTAAATGATGCCCGAATAATTTTTCATAAGACGGTTATTATTATTATTATTATTATTATTATTATTATTATTATTATTAATATTATTATTATTATTATTATTATTATTATTATTATTGAAAACAATCTTACATAACTAAACCTTTTCGCGCAGTATGAAGCATCACTATTCTTCTCCTGTGATAACGATTTACTTACCAATAAATTATTCCAATATTAAAGTGATTATTATTTATAGAATTATTACTTTGATTCATATTAATAAAATCCTTAAAATTATTATCTATTACTTTTGATCGATGCCATCCTGACTTGATTCCCATCCGTTGACTATTCGTATAAACTGGTTTTTGAAACACCCAAGGAAATCTCATCTAAAAAGAAGGGAAATAAGAAAAAGGAGTCTTAACATCAGCGTTTTCTTGAGCAAAGCATTCACCGCCTACTATATATCTCAAACCTTCACTACTGACGTTTTGAGTTTTATGTTACGAGTTTCTGTAAAGACGGA
This sequence comes from Palaemon carinicauda, assembly GCF_036898095.1. Lineage (NCBI taxonomy): Eukaryota > Metazoa > Arthropoda > Malacostraca > Decapoda > Palaemonidae > Palaemon > Palaemon carinicauda. The sequence goes on from NC_090740.1 coordinate 41,937,928, forward strand.
ATGTTTAATTTTATTCTCATAGAAAGACAATAGCGAGGAGAGGGAATAATTTGATCATTTTGGTAAAAAATATATTCTTCTTTATCATTACTATTCTTGTTTTCTTTTACATTTTTATTGGTTTTATCACAGGACTTTTAAACAAAGTTACTGATACTTAACACCTTTAGACAGTTAGAATATCTTTTTAAGAAAATATTTTTTGCAAAAAAAAAAAACAATAGAAATTGTAGTGCAAAATGGAAAGTTTGTGTTTTGCAGATAATTTATATTTCTTCCTTAAATTATGTTAAATATTATGCAAATAAGCAGTATTATACAGTGCTGCATTACGTGAAGAAATCTCCATTGGATTTCATATCAAAAGATTTTTATTTTAAAAACAAAACATTACGTTATCCTCATCATCTTTTACAATACGATGGAGAGACAACCAATTTTGCCCTGTCGAATCATACTATGTTATTATGTTCCTGTCATAATGATACAAAAAATATTTCAGGGACCATTATTCAAGTTTGCTAAAATTCTATATCAAGTATGAAATAAGGCATGCAAAATAGTTTGCACATCGTGTAAGAAGAGAATAATAATACTCATAATATTAATAATAGCAACAATTATTATTATTATTATTATTATTATTATTATTATTATCATTATTATTATTATTATCGTACGATCTCACGAAATAAGCCAAAAGTCCTTGGAAGAGATCCAATTATTGATCAAGCCAATACTTTCCGTTCGAGTCATCTCACATAAAAACCAGTCAATTTTCTGTTATGAATCGTGCTAATGTAATAGGTGTTGCAGGCGTCTATTATTTTCGTGTTATTATTTCGTAAGTTTTTTGGCAATTCACAGAAATATTTCGGCATTTCATAATGATAAGTTCTTAATGTTCTCATTTTATACGTCATGAACTTGACTTTTTTTTTTTTTTTTTTTTTTTTTTTTTTTTTTTTTTTTTTTTTTTTTTTTTTTCAATATTTACGTCGAGAAAACTTGAGTTTAAATCCTACTGCTCTGACAGGGCTCAATAAAATCCATAGTGTTAAAACTCCTGAATGTTATGCACTCTATGATTTTGTTGTTAACTCTAAGCTATTGCTGTTCACAATCTGAAGCCAGTAATCGTGTGTAGCATTGGAGAATATCCAGATATACTTCCTTGGTAAAACAGTTGGAAACTAGTTCCTAGAGAGGTACACTCGGAAACTACATTCTCTACATATTGCCGAAACTACCGTGTTGTAGTTAGGAATATGGGAGGGGGTGGGAAGGGTCGAATCTGTGTGCGTGTAGGCTATATCTAAATATTTAGGCGTCAGCTTTGACAAGTCGCATACACCAGCATCGAATAACAACGGAACATTCTCTACGGTCGCATGATCTTTGAGTCCAATTCACGAGAAAGGCCAATCGTTTTTTGACCTGGAAACAACGTTCATTCTTCTCCTCCAGGTTGCTGATGCGATGAGACTGAAATGAAACGAAGCGCGTTTGCGAACACCTCTTATTATGTTGAGAATCCGGGACCTTGCTCGAGGTCGTGAGCGTCCTCAATCCGAAAGAAAGTGTAAGGAAAGTGAAAGCATATCCGGTTTGCGAGAAGGTCGAGGAATAGCCTTTTCATATATTTCTGGTTGGGCCTCCGAGGGTAGGAGGCTATTGCGTCGTTCTAAGCCTTTTCGTTTCAGGAATGTCAATGTGTCCTTTTTGAGAACCTTGTTTCATCTTTGTTATTATTATTATTATTATTATTATTATTATTATTATTATTATTATTAGCTAAGCTATAACCCTAGTTGGAAAAGCAAGATGCATTAAGCCCAAGGTTCCAACAGGAAAAATAGCCCAGTGATGAAAGGAAATAAGAAAACAGATAGAATAGTATGCCCAAGTGTACCCTCATGCAAGAGAACTCTGCACAAGACAATGGAAAACTATGGCACTGAGGCTATAACACTACCCACGAATGGAGAACAATGGTTTGATTTTGAAGTGGCTACCTTCTACTCGTAATCGTGACCGAGTTTGTGAAAAGTTGATGTTTTGCCAAATTCTTGAAAGTTGAGCGGCAATGTTTAACCACCTCTGTAGTAGGATTTTATCTATATGTTTCAGTTCAATGCGAGATTCCTCCAAGGGAATTGTTAGGGTTAAGGATTGCCTCAGGAAATTTTGTTATGCCCTGACATGATTAAAAAAAAAAATTTACAAATCTCTCATAAGAAAATTTGATAAATAAAACTTGTCAGTTTTACATAAAATGCCAACAAAGTCAACACAAAAGCATTCAATCAACATCAAAGAAGGAAATACTTTATAAGCGGAAGTTGAAATATCTCAGAGGTAGACATGAGGCCTCCTATAGGAGATTCAATAGAAAGTGAGTAAAAGTGAAAATACTGGATGGACGGCGGGTATTCTTTTCCATCTTCTGCTTATCTGGGCGCTGGGTTGCCAGGGGTACGAAATTGAAATGGTTCTCTTCGCAATAGTACGATCTTTTTTTTTTTTTTTTTTTTTTAAACTATTCTGACATTTTTATGCAAATGTGAGTCTGATTATGTTCACATTTATGGCTTAAGAATTATCTACTCCACCTGGTTGTTTATGTTTTGATTTGTTTTGGCTTTTCGTATATTAGGTAAAAAAAAATTAACCATTGGATAATTATACCAACTCCATTGACAGATGCAGGGCCGCATTATACATAAGGCTGAGTGAGCTGAGCTTTACGGTCCCAGCAAGAGCAGGGCCTACGCAACT
>NC_090740.1:41943205-41965705 GCF_036898095.1 Palaemon carinicauda
ATAAAAGGAAAAAAGAGAAGATACGGGAAATGCCACGTCATGGGTAGTAAAACAGTTTCCAATTTTCCGTTTGAATCTTTGTTTAGGGAAAAAATTCTGGATGTCCTTGCAAGGAATTCGAGTGACGTCTGTCTTCTCTTTGGCAGACCATCGCCTGGGGTTCATTCAGCGTGAATTTTCAGTAAACATTGAATGAACGATTGATAACTCGTAAGGTAAAACATAAGGTAAAAGGCTAGTTTTCTTTCTGTGCGTTGAGCCACGGATAGAAATAGACTCTCCAAGAGAAAACGAGTCAGCTGACCCAGTGAAACCGATAAGAGAAGCTGCTGGAATCTAGGTTTCTTCCTTATTATTCTCTGGCGGTACCAGTTTCTGACAACGGAATGCGCAGGAAATGTCTCGTCTCCTTTGAGTATTTCGTTGATCCTTTAACTGAGTGTCGGGTCATGCAGCATTTGTTTCAGATGTACAGTTTTGCTTCCTTCGTTTCTATAGTTTCATTGCTGAGTCTGGTGAGATGTACAGGAGAGGTCGAAACAAGCCAAGTCATGGTGATGCTAAACTACTTCATGATGATGCTAAACTACTTTTTTTTTCATTCTTCCACGCTTGTCTTTCTAACCATCAACTTTCCCTTTTTCTCTTAACAGTTTAAAGGTCGCTCATGAATGGCAAGGTACAGCGACAGTGTCCTACAGACAGGACAATACCCTAGAGGCTAACCATATGCACATATAATCAGCGCCCAAGCTCCCTCTCCAGCCCAGCCAGGGAGGGGAAGGTAATGGCTGTCCATGACTCAGCAGGTAGACAGACCTATAGGCGCCCCCGAACATCCCAGTTCTTAGCTTACAAGGATGGTGAGATTGCAGACACTGCAAGAATCTATTGACTTTGAGCAGGACCCTTCTCTCCGTCCAACAGATCGCCAGACAGTGATGTTTCCAATAGGCCACCACAACTCTTAACATTTATGTTCAATCACTTAAATGTGAGATCATTTGAAGCTATAAAATAATTTTACAAATTAATCTAATGCAATCTTAATGAGTTTAAGATAATTCCAAGTAAAATAATCATTTGATACCCAAGCATATTTATGGTAGTATGGTTCTGCGTTTTATCAAATTATTTTTTTTCATTCGTGATTTAAGATGTCCCATTGTTTCAGTTTTGATAGAATTCATCAGCCAAGATATTTAAAATATTATTTTATATTCTATAATTTCACGGGAAGTTCCCGTCAATTGAATGTCAACGGGCATATGTAAGAATTTTATCTTTGATTTAATTTCGGGATTGAAAATAAAACTTGGTATATGTACAATACAGATGAATACTGATTATTGCGTCACATTGTTTTACCGCGTTCTTTCCATAACAGTAGTCATGGTGTAAGCGAGAAGTGGTAGCAAATTGTTAGCTTTTGCTAACGTATATACGCCTTTCTTTCTGCTGGTATACAACTGTAAGGTCGTCCATCAGCAAGTTGCATCCCCTACCCACATCCATTGGTGATGACGTTCGCCATCCAACAAACCGCTCGTTCATCTAAACATCCTGTAAGTCAGGGTTTTTGTTAACAACAATTGTATTATTGGCGATGGCAAGTGAATTTGTAGTGCAAGAGTAGAAGGTCAGGACTGTGATATTTTTCCTAAAGCATTGCTGTGACTGACAGGTGGAATTGTCTATATGTGTAATTCTATATGATCATTATAATTGCTGTTGATATTATGTCATTTAAGAACAAATGGACCCCTAGAAAGTCTATTGTTTGAGAAGTCTTTTGTAAATTACAAATCTCTTTAGTTTTCTAAGAAAAAATATCAGAGGCTGGGATATTTATAATAAGTAATGTATCGGGTACAATTTATTTGCCGAGCAGACCACCTAATAATGGGTGTGGCATCTACTCCGATGAAAAGATTTGTACACCTCCTAGTGATTTAACTATTTTCTATAAGAGGTACATCTAGAAAAACACTCGACCTTGACCTTGATCTCTGACCTAGGACTCTCAGAATTGAATCACTTCCATGTCTTAACACAACAATTAATCCCTGAAAGTTTCACTACTCTATGAGTAAAATTGTGGCCATGAAGTTGTTCACAAACAAATAGACAAACAGGGGCGAAAACATATCCTCCTCCCAACTTGGATGGTGTAGGTAAATATCAGAATTTGGAGATTTTAGTCAGAATTGGTAATTTTAGAAACATTTATTTAATTATAATTTGTCACTTGCATAAATAACTTTCTCTGATGACAAGGCTGTTGTTGACCTTGTCTGGGATCAGGAAAGTATCATTGCCACTGACCTTCGATACGAAAATAATCAGAACTCGTTTTTATTTATAGATTAACGTAATGACATGTTTCAAATTATGGTCTTTATCCCAAAAATGAATCGCGATGTATTACATCTGTTATCTTTTTTCCGTTAACTTGGTGATTTCTTGCCATTTTGGTTATAAAAGTAATGTTCTATTTTTGTCCTATATCAATGTTCCAAGTTCTTACAGTCTACTAGAGATATATAAACCTACTTTTTTTTTTTAAATACACCATCAATGATCGTAAGTACTTGGATAAAAAAGTTTATATAAAAATTTTCTTTAGATATTTTTCCTGCGAAAGTTGAAATTTCCCACAAGTTGAAGATATTGATCATCTGTTTACCTTCTATTTTGATAATGCCATTCAATGTAACGTATTCAAGAGGATACTAGAGAATTTTGTGATGATTCCACTCCTGTTATAAAAGTAGTAAAAAAAATCAAGATTCTCTTGTTTGAGAGAAACTGGTTTGAGTTCTGAAAAACGTCTTTAAACATAAAAAATGGTTTTCATGGACGAAACATTGTCATTTTGATTAATGGTTTTGATGATAATAGTGAATGTCTTAAAACAATTTTGATCAATTCCATATTAGGAAGATGGTAAGGCCTAAAAATTTTGATTTAGCCAAGGACACAGAACTTCCCTGAAACTTACTGTTGGATTTTGAAGACTATTTGGCATTTTCCTGTGATCATTTTTTTTTCTTTTCTCTTTTTTTTTCTTTTTTTGTATTTTACTCTTCAGCGAACCCGCTAGTCATTGAATAGGTTTTGATCAAAATAGCGTTAACAAAGAACAAGGAACATACTAACGCCTAAGATAATATTTTTATGAACTGAAGGACAGTAGGGCAAGGGAGGTTGGCGGGAGCAGTCGACTTATAATACAGCAATGTCAACATCTTTTTAAAGCTCAGTTTTGGAACATTCAGGTGCCCTCGTACGCACATTTTTTTACACCGAAGTAAAATGTTGACCGTTACGGTATCTGATACTGAAACGAGGTGCTGTGGCTAATGATATCTTTGACAACATTCGTTTTAATAAATGGTAACTAGCAATCTATCTATCAATCTCATTGGAAGAGTAAGACATTTTATTTGAAATCAAGGTCTCGGACAATAACTTGGCTGTAGAATTAGTGTAAGGTCAGAAAACGACAAACTGAAATTATCAATGCTGACCGTATTCTTCCACCTGACATGTCACTTTATGTAGACCAGTGAAGACAATGAAAGAATGGAAGACCAGAAGGTCGGTGAAATTCCCGTAAGCGTTCTCCCTCATTAGCAAGTGCTGATATCCATAGATGGCGTTAACCTATCATGTATTTAAGCCCTGCTTGTTTACAGTACCCATCTATAGTTAATAGAGGGGCACTCAATACAGAGTATTTCTTCGCCACGCCAAGCAATCCTATTTTGCTCTTAACTCCACTGCGTACGGTACTTCGATGGATTTTTTTCAAAATCTAATGGATTTGTCCTTGGGTTATACCCAACATGTCCACCATGTTTTATTGACTATAGTTTTTGCGTAATGTTCATCCAAAATGTTACAGATTCACCCATGAGTCATATCTAACATGACTACCAAGTTTGGTCAAAATCGGTACAGTATTTTTAGTGCAAATTTATTCACAAATAAATAAGTAAAATTATTATCCAAAATGTTACTGATCCATCGTTTGGTGATACCCAACATGACTACCAAGTTTTGTCAAAATCGGTACGGTAGTTTTTGTGTGAAATTTCTTTTAAATAAACAGACAAGGGTGGATACCTATCCTTCGCAAAATCTTCAATTTTGGCGAAAGCAATTAGCATTGTGAGAAAAGAGAAGCCAGGATTATAGTAAGTAAGTATTCAAGGCTTCAAAAAGGACAATCCTGAAATAGCGTATTTATTACGCAATTACCTATGTAAAGGACAGGTGATATTGAAGATTAAGTGTCTATACAATCAACATACAGAGAATAAGTACACCACCATAGTCAGATATTTTGCATTAGAATATGGCCTAGGTTAAGGCTTCGAAGGATATCAATGTACAAATACAGGTCACTAAGCAAATATCTACCTCGAGAAACAAAACACACACTAATCAAGTAAAAAAAAAAAAAAAAAAAAAAAAAAAAAAAAAAAAAAAAACAGAACAATGTTTCAGAATCTGTGCTCGTATTAGTAAAATGAGATTTTTATCAAGCAGACAGACCTTCCAGTTCTCTGTTTCTCTCCTCCTAATTTAGGACAAGTCCCAGGTCCTATTTTGGATACATACTCTAAACTACCCTGCACATAATTTGCAAATTATATTAGTGAATTTAAATATAATTTAATAGACAACCTAACTTCAACTTGTATATTTATATAAGATACGTTGATAGCTATCACTAAAGGAAGATGTTCAAGTCATTACAAAAAAAAAAATGGCTGATGATGAACGAATGATAGATAAGTATAAACAAGATTATGGGTAGCATAAGGATAAGGAGAATTTAATGAATATGCATATATATATATATATATATATATATATATATATATATATATATATATATATATATATATATATATATATATATACGATGATCGATAGAAAGCCAATAATACTTGTACCATTTGAATTGTGCAAATCAGGGAGAATTATTATTAAAGCATGAATTCAAAGATGGTATTGATCAGATGCCTGGTGCACATGTTTTATTTTTATTTCTTGTTTTTTATTTATTTTTTTGAAGCGGTGGTTTCCTGTTTCCTCTTTATTGTCTTTGGTAACCAGGAAGGATTAGCATATTTAAGGATCCCATTACCTTCACAAAAGGACGCGTCATTCCTTAGACCACCCACTAGAATTCGCTGTCCACACAGAAGGTAAATTTCATAGAGACTATGGTTCCAGAGACGTTAACTTAAAAAAAAAAAAAAGAAAATAAAAAGAAAAAAAAAAATTGGAATTTAGGAAATTTTAGTTTTGGAATAAAATCTCAAGAGATGAGGAAAGTCTAAAAACTTATGCAGTGAATGTGTAAAAACAGCAGATTGCCGGACAAATAGATGGGTGCTGAGAACATGAGAAATTAATGGAGTATATGAATAAAAATGGGGAAGATGGGAAAATGTCAGAATGAAAAATAGAAAAACACTTTGAGAGTGCAGACCTCCGACACAGCAGCTTGTTTCTCGAAACCAGCTTGCCTTTCCCAGAATTAATCTAGACCATAGGCGTATTTGAAGTCTGTGTGACAACCATGGGCGATAATGGGGTTAAGGTTAGGGTTAATTCGGTCGATCTTTTGCTCGACCTTGACCTTGACCTTTGACATAGGACTTTAAAAAATTATCACTTTCACGTCTTAACATAACAATTAATCCCTGAAAGTTTCACTACTCTATAAGGGAAATTGTGGGTAGGAAGTTGTTCACAAACATACAAACAAACAAACATACACACAGGCAGACAGGGGCGAAAACATAACCTCCTCCCAACTTCGTTGACAGAGGTAATAAGAACTAGGCAAGGCATGGGTACCTTGCCACACCTGCGGTCAATGGCCACAAACATTTCTTAAAACTAGACCAAGTTAAGGAAACCAATTGTATTTGGAAAACGAAATCTATATAAGTTTGTTAAGACATTGCATAAGAAGGTTAATCACTAAAATGACCCAATCTATCACACCTTTTCCATCATGAGAATTTTTTCGTTTAGGAAGAGGACACACTGTTGGACAATCTGTTTGGAATGTAAATAATAATTCAAATATTCTTTTCTATATTTTCTTTTTTTTCTTTCAGGAAGGAAACGCGTCTTGAACAGCTTAAGGGTTTTGTGACTTGTGCCATAACATCTTCATTTTAAGGGTTTGTTTATCCAAAGAATTTTTAGACATGAGTGTTCAACATATAATTTCATTAGTAGTAGTATTAAGATTTATTTTGTTAATAGTAATGATAATAGTAATCACTATTATCATTGATATTATCATCAGTGAAGTAAATCATCATTAATATATCTGCAAAATAATTTGACACCAAAGAGTATGTTCACGAAAGCTCTCTTTTTATTAATATTTTCAATAGATCTTACGAAAATAGTAATGTGGATCCTTTCCCTCCTTAGACATGCTATATTATGAGTGATTTATGATTATAACATTGATATATAGATATTATATTTTCAGGTATAAAAAATTACTTTGGGAAAAAATGTGATACCTAAACATTTCTTGGTATATAGATTGCCTCTGTCCGCATTTCAAAACTAACTTTTTCATTCTCTAAATCTCATTTTACCAGCAGCACACTATCAAGGCACGCTTGCCAATATTTAAATTCTATACATTTACATATCATTAGATAGAACCATCGACTTACAAATAACAAGTGTAAATATGAATTTACTTTGCTACAGCGTTTTTATTCAGTTAATTGTACAGTTAATTAGTGTAATCCATGCGTCTGATTTTGTCTTTTTTTTTCTTTTTTTTTTTGGGGGGGGGGTGGGGCTACTTACTTCAATATTTATTACTTCTGTAACAGAAGTAATAAAGGTTTTTAGCTAGTTTTGGATATTCCTCTTTTATAGAAATCCAAAATGCGCCAGTGGGTTATATCATGTGTTTTATTTCACTATAAAGAGGTGATTTTCTTTGCACACAATAGTTGTAAAATATTAAAAGATACATTGATGAAGGCATTTTGAATCACATTATACTTTTCTATACTTAGTGATGGAAAACGAAGGATAACTTTTCTAATGCAAGTTGTACGCATTGTAGAAAAATTATCAAAATTACCTGAGCTTTCCTTATTTTTTACAAATACCATTTGACTTTTTGGTGCAACTAACTCATCCGTTGAAGTGTGAATATTTTCGTTTCATCGTTGAAGATAGTGTGTAGTTTGCTAAATTTCTAAATATTTCCGTTAAGTATTCCAATTTAAACATCAAAATTTCACAACGAGAATATTCACAGAACTCTCCCTGATTGTATTAAAGATTGTTATTATTTCCTTGTATAATTTGTGAACACAAGATAAAAATTCAACAGTTATCGAACTTTGATATGCATTATCATTATTATTATTATTATTAGTAGTAGTAGTAGTAGTAGTAGTAGCTAAGCTACAACCGAAGTTGGAAAAGCCAGATGCTATAAGCCCAAGGGCTACAACAAGGAAAAAATAGCCCAGTGAGGAAAGGATATAAGAAAATAAAAAACCACAGGAGAAGTTATGAACATTAACATGAAATATTTTAAGAACAGTAACAAAGTAACGTAATATGCAGGGAGTATTTATTTGCATTGTTGGCTTCAAGGGGATATTTTTAATATAACTCCCTAATTTACTACTTGCTGTAACGCTTATTTTAAATCTTCTTGCGATATTACTGAAGCGAGAACTTCCCTATGTAAAAAGCAATAGGTACGAATAAGATCATTTTCTTTTTCTGCGAGGGATACAAATGCCGACACAAAGATTTCCAAGTAAAATTGACTTCTTCAAGGTTGCGTGCCACATCAAAGATTATCTTGATATTCCTTTGCAACACAAAAAGTGATTGAATCTTTCACCATAATCAGTAAAACTTAAAAAAATTTAAGTAAGAGATTACTGTCGCTGAATATTTGAATACTGATCAACGGTTAATACAAAAAATGTAATACTCAAGTTTTTTCTGAACTTTTTTTTTCAATATTTTCAGCTTTTCCACCAAACATGGACTTAAGTAACTGAATAAACAATTCTGGAAAAGTGAGAGATTTATATTTCATTGCTATTATTTCTGCCACCGCGATTGATGCAAGCTAAGCCCCTTCAGATGCAGTCAATGTTTTCGCAAAAACATTGCACTGCTTTGACAGATGATCTGAGTCGTTGAAAATAAACAAGATATTTATTATCCAGAGGCAAATGCTTGATAGTGAAATGTCTTTTTAATTCTATTAGGACAATGGATTTATTTGACATTTGTTTTTGCTTCATACATTTGTTTTTGCTGCAGATATTTGTTTTCGCTGCAGACGTTTGTTTTCGCTGCATACATTTGTTTTCGCTGCAAACGTTTGGTTTCACTGTATACATTATTTTTCACTGCAGACGTTTGTTTTTGCTGCATACATTTGTTTTTGCTGCATACATTTGTTTTCGCTGGAGACATTTGTTTTTGCTGTAGACATTTGTTTTCGCTGGACACATATGTTTTCGCTGCATAAGTTTATTTTTTCTGCAGCCGTTTGTTTTTGCTGCATACATTTGTTTTCCCTGCAGACATTTGTTTCCACTGTAGACCTTTGCTTTTGCTGGAGACATTTGTTTTTGCTGTAGACATTTGTTTTTCCTGCAGACATGTGTTATCGCTGCAGACATTTATTTTCGCTGCAGACGTTTGCTTTCGCTGTAGACATTTGTTTTCACTGCATACATTTGTTTTCGCTGCAGACGTTTGTTTTCGCTGCATATATTTGGTTTCGCTGGAGACATTTGTTTTTGCTGCAGACGTTTGCTTTCGCTGCATACATTTGTTTTCGCAGCAGATGTTTGTTTTCGCTGCATACATTTGGTTTCACTGCAGACATTTGTTTTTGCTGCAGACGTTTGCTTTCGCTGTAGACATTTTTTTCGCTGCAGACATTCGTTTTCGCTGCAGACATTTGTTTTTGCTGCAGACATTGGTTTTCGCTGCAGACGTTTGCTTTCGCTGTAGACATTTGTTTTCACTGTAGACGTTTGTTTTCGCTGGAGACATTTGTTTTCGCTGTAGACGTTTGTTTTTGCAGGAGACATTTGTTTTCGTTGCAGATGTTTGTTTTTGCTGCATACATTTGTTTTCGCTACAGACATTTGTTTTTGCAGCAGACGTTTGTTTTTTGCTGCATACATTTGTTTTTGCTGCAGTCATTTGTTTTCGCTGCAGACATTTGTTTTTGCTTCATACATTTGTTTTTTTATGCTGACATTTGTTTTCGCTGTAGACATCAGTTTTCGCTGAAGACGTTGGTTTTCGCTGCATACATTTGTTTTCGCTGTAGACATCTGTTTTCGCTTCAGACGTTGGTTTTCGCTGCATACATTTGTTCTCGCTGTAGACATTTGTTTTCGCTGCATATATTTGTTTTCGCTGCAGACATTTGTTTTCGCTACAGATGCTTGTTTTTGCTGCAGACATTTGTTTTTGTTGCATACTTTTGTTTTTGCTGCATCCATTCGTTCTCGCTGTAGACATTTGTTTTTGCTGCATACATTTGTATTCGCTGCTGATATTTGTTTTCGCTGCAGACATTTGTTTTCACTACAGATGTTTGTTTTGCTGCAGACATTTGTTTTTGCTGCATACATTTGTTTTTGCTGCATATATTCATTCTCGCTGTAGACATTTGTTTTCGCTGCATACATTTGTTTTCGCTGCAGTCATTTGTTTTCGCTGTAGACATTTTCTTTTTCCTGCATACATTTGTTTTTGCTGCATATATTCATTCTTGCTGCAGACATTTGTTTTCGCTACAGACATTTGTTTTAACTGCATACATTTGTTTTCGCTGTGGACGTTTGCTTTCGCTGTAGACATTTTTTTTCGCAGTTTATTAGCATCTTCAGAAAAAGAAAATTCGACGTGCCACGACAATGTCTCGCGGCGCACTTACACTACTGTAGTCTCGTGGAACACCAGTGTGCCGTGGCACACTGACTAAATGATAATCACAGCCGCTAGGGAATTTTCAATGATAGTAAAAAATAGGTTATTTTTTTTTCATTTTTTCATTGCATAGTTTCTGGCACTATATAGTACATTTCTCCATATGTTAGAACCGTAGTTGGCTGATATGAAACTAAAGCCATATTATATAAAGTCTCTGAAGAAATTCAGTACCATAGTATTGTAATAGCAATTTGAGATCGGATATTCAGAGCAAAATTACTTTCCTGCTCAGTCAAGACTCCCAGAACTAAGGAGAACTCAGAAAAGCTTTAAAAATGTAGACTAATTTGAGAGTCCTGATATTAAAGCTTAAAATTATTTGTGGGAATCGATAACGAAAGAAGCATAAAGCTTAAAATACTTTTTTTAGGATTAATCTATTTTCACAGTTGTTTATATATTTTATTTTCATCTCTAAACAACCAAACTTATAATAATATGTATGGCACTAAATTATTCCGTTCTCATAATTCTAATGGCACTCAAGTCCAAACAGAGAAGTTCTTAAAATGTTTTTTTTTTTTTTTCTATAACCCAACAAACGAAATCATCTTTTGTACTTAACTCTAAAACGTTTGGCTATCAAACTGAAAGTTTAGGCATAGCCTTGTATTATAAATTTGTAGGTGTTTGTATATAATTTAGATGGCTTGTTTCCAAATTTTCAATGTAATTGAGGAGATTTTGTTCAATTTATATTTCAATTGCACGGGTGATACCGTTGTCTGTGCTGCACATTATATTCTTTTTCTAAATATATCATGTTTTGTTTTAAAAAAACGGCCAAATCATACTGTCTTTTGACATTTGTGTTTTTTTAACATCTGTATATGTGATATTGTGAAATTCATTAACAAACCACATGCTACTAATTAACGTGGATTCCACCTTATATTCAATTAGGTAGTAGGTTGGCCAAGGCACCAGCCACTCGTTGAGATACTAGCACTTGAGAGTTATCGGGTCCTTTAACTGGCTTTAGAAGTTTATAGATTTAAAGGCCCCTCATGAGTGTCAGAGGCAAGGGACAGTGACACTGCCCTATCAAGCAGTATAATGCCCTAGAGACTGACCATACATACATATGATCAGCGCCCAAGCCCCCTCTCATCCCAAGCAAGGACCGAGAAGGGCCAGGCAATGGTTGCTGATTACTCAACAGATATACTTAAAGGCTTCCCCAAATATCCCATCCTTAGCTCACAAGGATGGGGAGGTTACAGCGACGAAAGGAACTAACGAGTCTGAGCGAGAATCGAACCCCAGTACGGCGTTCACCAGTCAGGGACGTTACCGCATGGGCAACCACAACCCAGATAGAACTACATTAGATCATTCTCAGGTTATGGCTCATTTTTCCTTTGCCTAAATGTACACCGAATAGCCAGTCCTATTTATTTTTTTACACACTCCCTTCTTTCCTCATATACAGTACTTGACAACACTAAAATGACTGAAAAAAAAAAATCTTCACTTAAGGGGTAAATACTGCGCTGTAATTGTCCAGTGTCTAGTTTCCGCTTGGTAAGAGTCTTAGCAAGGGTCTTACAAGAGACTTGCTATGGTAAGCAGGTCTTCGGGAAGAAGGACACTCCAAAATCAAACCATTGTTCTCTAGACTTAGGTAGTGCCATCCATAGCCTCTATAATATGGCCTCCCACTGTCTTGGGTTAGAGTTCTCTTGCTTGAGGGTACACTCAGGCGCACTATTCTATATATTTTCCCTGTTGGGGCTCTTATAGGGTATACTGTATAGTATCCTACATTTCCAATTAGGGCTGCAGCTTATTTAATAATAATAATAATAATAATAATAATAATAATAATAATAATAATAATAATAATAATAATAATAATAATAATGAATAGGTTTTGGGAATAAATGTGCGATAGAGAGAGAATGCGTTTGGGTGTGTCCGTGAATGTTCATCCATGTATCGGAATATAAATAATGTGTTGATTCTACGTATTATCCCGAGTTTTTTTCCTGCGTCAGGAAGCCGACTTACTCAACCTTCTTCATTGAGTTTATTATCAAGATATCATAGTTCGTTGTTTGTTGTTTATCTTATGAATGTTTCAAATAAAAATTTTCGATTCATCTTTTTTATGTAACTGAGTTATCTGAAATAATCTTTTTTATCATCTTGCTTTGCATTAAACGTTTCTCATATTTTAATTAGTTTTTTATCACATAAGCATTCGTCAATGCTCATCCAAATTTGGTTTATAAGATTTATCTTTCATCAAATGTTAATTTCGTTTGTTCAGTCCTTCTACAATCATATATGGTAACCGTGAATAGGTTTACGTTTAAAATATAAAGAAAATTGTTGTCGTCTCTGGTTCTAAAAATTTCCATCGCTCTTTTTTTTTTTTTTTTCTTGATATATTGATTTTCATTCTTCATACAGCTATATTCTACCATACGAAAATAACTCTGATTCCCAAAGTGATGTAGTATGAATTAATATAAAAAGTGTTTTCAAGTAATGTTGCATCACAACTCGATTACCTTTTATTGGTAACATACAAACTCTAAAGCTATGATAATCTGTATATACTATTCACATTTTATGTATGTCATTTCTTATATAAACTCACATGTTTATTATGCCCTGGAAGCCTGAGATATAAGTAAGACATCTGTGAAAAGTATGAAGTCTTTCTTTTACTAAGTATCATCCTTGAGCACACCATCCTTAGTTTTATATTAGAATACTCTCTACTGTCCTGTTGAAGACTCCACTATCACTTCAGATCAGTTTATTTTCTTAAGTCTCAGTTAATCAACTTTGCTTGTGAATCTTGGTCTTGAGATTGTACGATAACTAGAAGCATGCTTTTTGAACATAAATTATATATATATATATATATATATATATATATATATATATATATATATATATGTATGTATATATATATATATATATATATATATATATATATATATATATGTATATATAGATATATATATATATATATATATATATATATATATTATACATATATATATATATATATATATATATATATATATATATATATATATATATATATATACATATACATATATATATACATATATATAGTTGGTATCTATGAATGTTCGATAACAATTTTCATAAAGAACGTTTTTTCTTTCAAAAATTAAATACAATAATATATCTCTGAACATATTAAAAACCTATGCATGTGAAGGGAATTTCCAATCCTTTTTTATCATTGATGTTCTGCTAAATATGTTTTGCAATACGTATCATAAGAAAAAATCCCAAATCTATTACAACATAATGCTATTACAATCAAAAGCTGGATGATGAATCCATAGCAGTAGAAAAAGGGGATGACTAGATCTTAACAGGGAAACAAATCTTCAAGCATATACTATGTTCTGAAAATATCTAAGATCAGATAAACTGTAAATATATTTCTTCATTTTGTAGATTTGACCCCTTTTGGATCCCCTGGTTCTAGATAAAGCCATTATTTCCCTCTTTATGACTTGGCTGAATCGTTTAAGACTTTTATAGTTCAGTCTTTTGTAGCTCAATCCATTTACTGAAGTATGCTTACTGGAGTAATATAATTTCTTTCTAAGATTCCGGATTTATTTTTTTTATTTTTTTTGCTTGCTAGATACGCATTTTGTCTCTTTCATGACGTACGAAAAGTGCGCATTTAACAGGAAAAAATAATTAGCGTTTTATTGCTGGCGTGATGGAATTCGCTTACAAGGGATACGAAAAAATTGGACAGGATAAAAAATGCCAAGTTATCCCTGAAGCAAATCCGCCTTCGTACAGAGGCCCGGCCCTTTGGAAAAACCAAATTGTTATCTAAGATGGGTTTTTTGTCAATATTTTTTCTTCGCTGAGACTTATTTTTTACATCAAGACAATGTCTTATTTTTTATACTATTTTTTGTATTTATGCTTGAAGATTTTTTTTTTCATGTTAAGAACTTGTCCTTCCTTTTTTCTTCTGCTGTGATAAGGGCTCATCATCCAGCTTTTGATTGTAACTGCATGATGTTGCAAGAGATTTGGGATTTTTCCAATAATAGATATTGCAAAAAATATTTTGCAGAATATCATTGAGAAAAAAAAGGCATGGAAATTCCTTACCATGCAAAGGTTTTTACGCCACAGAAAAAAAAAACATTTTTTTTTTCAACCAAAGTGATTGACTGGTGCGTATTTTATTGGACGCATATAAACTCGAAACATGAAACCAGAGGTCAAATAAGCACTGCAAGTATGAATTATTTTATTTTTAGGTATTGCAGTATATTGCTGGCTATGCTTCGCTTATTATGAAATTGGGGCTGTATTCGGGTATTTTCTTCTTTAACTGAAATACGCATTCTTTATCAATAATATATAGCAGTTCGTACAGAACTCATATACTATGTATATGTGGTCTTCGTTTACCTTAAATTAATCTAGTCTAACTTCTCTTTCCTCCTGATATTAAAGTGATAATCCAAAGCGTTTCAGGTTTGCACATTTCATAAATTCTGTTGATCAGTAATCGCAAGACTAATGTTTTTATAAATGTTTCATTGTTTCTGTTTCTTATGATTTTTTCGGTTAATAAAGTCAGCTTAGGATTTAAGCTACACAATCTATTTTCTATCTTTTTTACGTTTATATGTTTATGAAATTCCACAGAGAATTGTCCTCTTTTGCAATAAATATTTCTCTGATACACTTTGTCCTTGAAGGACACCAATTATCCTCATAAGACTCCATAAATAGTCTTTAAAAGACCGTATAATTATGAGCTTTCTTATCATATATATACATATATATATATATATATATATATATATATATATGAATAAACATATGTATATATACTGTATATATATGTATATACATACATACATATATATATATATATATATATATATATATATATATATAAACATGTATATATACTGTAAATATATATGTATATACATACATACATACATATATATATATATATATATATATATATATATATATATATATATGTGTGTGTGTGTGTGTGTGTGCATATATACATATATAAGCAGTATATATATATATATATATATATATATATATATATATATACATATATATATATACTGCTTATATATGTATATACATATATATATATAAATATATATATATATATATATATATATATATATATATATATATATATATATATATATATATTCACTGCTTATATCTGTATATATATATATATATATATATATATATATATATATATATATTCACTGCTTATATCTGTATATATATATATATATATATATATATATATATATATATACATATATATATATATATATTCACTGCTTATATCTGTATATATATATATATATATGTGTGTGTGTATATATATATATTGTATATATATGTGTGTATATATATGTATATATAAAATATATATATGTATATATAAAATATATATATGTATATATATAATATATATATATATACATATATATATATATATATATATATATATATATATCATACGTTAGTACGCAATTAAATACATGGACTACTAAAATGTCTTCTTACGCACTTTTGACAAAGGTGCCATAGGTAAGATAACTGATTGGTTCATTTCAAAAAGGACTTCAGAGGCCATAATCAGGTTTATTCTTCCGTATAAAAATGGATGAAAAATTGTCAAAATAGTATAAATTTAATGCTTTGCTCCTTTAGAGACGATGTTAAATTGTTAAGAAGGTATCATAAAGAAGTCGAAATCAAGACAAAGGCCGTTTTCAAATGAATCTTCTGTAATGTCTATTTACTATGTAACAATTAGAAACTAAATAGTTACAAATAATATGGAGAATAGAAATTACTTGGCACTAAATTGGCATGTGTGTTGAAATTAAAACTATTGTATAAGGAAACGGCATTGTAATCAACTTACAACAATCATCAGTGCAACAGTTTATGCTATCAAAAATTATAAAAGTTACTTATGTATTACATTTTCCCATCTTAGTATCAATTTCGTCATGAAACAAAGAAATACTCTGTTGAAGTTAGTGAGAAATTACAAAATATGAACCTAACGTCAAGCCACAAGCTTAATGTTACTTCAATATTTACCAAAGTACCTGTTGATGACTTACTGGGTTTCTTGTCCGGTGCATTACATTTTTGTAAGTCTAGCTTCAATGAAAATTTCTATGAAGTGTGGGGTATATCGACTTTCGTTCAGTATGCAAGTGGAGTTTTTATCCGTTCATTTTAGACGTCTTTCAAATTGTTTGACAATCTTTATGCTGATGATGTTCTGTGTTCACTAAATGAAAAATTTAACCTTGAAGAGTTCATTGGTCTTATCCATAAAATTTAACCTAGACCAGGAAGAAAATAGCATTTTTTATTCTTACAAGTCATCAAACTAATCTTTTCCTCATTCAGAAATCATAGCAATAACTTATACATAGAATTCTATTCAGGTTATTCAAAAAGTGAAATGTCATCAGTATTTTTTTTTCTACGTATCTAAATGCAGTAAGAACATATAGGTGCTTCTTTATGTAATCCTAAAAAAAAAATAAGAAATTTGTATGAATAAACCCAAGAAAACCTTTATCAACATCCAGTTAGAGAAAAGTGAATTAATAAATTGCATATTTCCTCAGATTTTTTCAGGAATACCATCTATATATAATTTGCCTTTAAAAAACCAACTAATCATAAAGACAGTTTTCAAACCAAAATGAACACTGGAAAATATGTGATTATCATGAGTAACCCTCGAAATAATAATTATCTAATAGTAATTCATGTTTAAAATGTAACAATATTTGTATCGGTCAAAACCTCTGTAAGAATCAAATTGCATAAAGGTAAATTAATGAGGCTTTGGCTTTCAATTTACACAGCTTAGGTCACCGGACCTATAATCCATGTTATCAAGGATTTCATACAAAGAAGTATTTTAGAGTTAATGTGAATCCCATCATCTGAGACCAAGGACAAAAAGAAATTTAAGTCCTATTCTGTTTCCCATTAGTCCTGTCTTGGGCCGACTTATCTGAGGTCATCGAGATGCTCAGCTCAAAAAAGGATCCTGTGATCTGTGTAAATCCTGTGTTTCATTTCCTTTTCTGTTCGTATATTAATACAAGTTTTATGCTTTTCCTGTCTTAGTTGTCATTACGTTTCACATAAAGTATGCACACACAAACTTTATGCATATATATATATATATATATATATATATATATATATATATATATATATATATATATATATGTGTGTATATATATATAAATATATTCATATACATACATACACACACACACACACACACACATATATATATATATATATATATATATATATATATATATATATATATATATATTGTATATTCATACAGAAATACAGACACATACACACCCAGAGATTTTTCTTCCTTTTGCAATGAATATTTCTCTGATACAGTTTGTCCCTGAAGGATACCAATTATTCCCATAAGACTCCACGAATAGCCTTTAAAGGACCGTATAATCATGAGCTTTCTTCTTCTTATTATTAATATTATTATTGTTATTATTATCATATATATGTGTGTATATATATACATATATATACACACATTATTATAACGTAGCACCAAATTATTACTTTGGCTGTGAAAATGTGACCTTACGCACTTTTGTCAGAAGAGCCATGGGTAAAATAGCTAATTGGTTCATACCAAAAAGGCCTTCAGAGGTTATAATCAGGTTTATTTTTCCGTACGATAATGGATGAAAAGTTATCAAAATAATACAAATTTGATGCTTTACTCATTTAGACAGGATCTTAAAATGTCAAGAAGGTATCACAAAACAGTTGAAGACAAGACAACACCGTTTTCAAATAAATCTTCTGTAATGTTTATTTACTATGCAGCAATTAGAAACTAAATAGTTACAAATGATATGGAGAATAAAACCTACTTGGCACTAAATTGGCTTGTGTATTGTAATTAAAACTAGTGAATAGTAAAATGACAGTGCAATCAAATAACAACTGTCATCAGTGCAACAGTTTATGCTAATGAAAATGATAAAATTTACTTATGTATTACATTTTCCATCTTAGTATCAATTTCATCATAAAACAAACAAAAACCCTGTTGAAGTTAGAGAGAAAATACAAAATAGGAACATAACGTCAAGGTTCAAGCTATTCAGGCTTAATGTTACTTCAATATTTACCAATGTACTTGTTGATGACTCTGGATTTCTTGTCTGGTATATTGCATTTTTGTAAGTCTAACTTCAATTGTAATTTCTATGAACAAGTGTTGAGTATGTCGACTTTTATCGCTTCAGCTTCAACGTCTTTCAAATCCTTTGACAATCTTTATGCTGATGATGTTCACCAAAAGAAAATTTTAACCTTGAAGAATTAATTGGTTTCATCCATAAAATTGATCCTAGACTAGGAAGAAAATCGCATTATTCATTTCTTCCACGCTTTATTTTGTGGAAAAACCTACAAACTAAAATTTCCTTCTTAAAAAATCATATATATATACCAATAACATATATATGCATTTCTATTCAGGCTATTATAAAAGTAAAACATCATCAATATTTTCTTATTTGTATCTAAATGCATTAAGAATATGTAGCCACTTATTTATATCATCCTCAACATTTTTCATAAATGTGTACGAATAAATCCAAGAAAACCTTTTTCAACGTCCAGTTAGAGAAAAGTGAGTCAATAACTTACCTAATCTGTCACTTTTTTTTCATGAATATTATCTGTACATAATTTACCATAAAAAACAAACTAATCATAAAGGCAGTTTTCAAACAAAAAGGAACACTGGAAAATATGTGATTATCATGATGATAATTATGTAATAGTAATTCATGTTTAAAATGTAATAATATTTGCATCGGTCAAAACCTCTGTAAGAATCATATTGCATAAAGGTAAATTAATGAGGCCTTGGCTGTCAATTGACATAGCTCAGGTCATGTTAGCAAGGATTTCGTACAGAGACGTATTTTAGAGTTACAGTAATGTGAATCCCATCATCTGAGCCCAAGGACAAAAAGAAATTTAAGTCCTATTCTGTTTCTTAAGCCAACTTATCTGAGGTCATCGAGATGCTGAGCTCAAAAAAGGATCCTGTGATCTGTGTAAATACTGAGTTTTATTTCCTTTTCTGTTCGTATATCAATACGTGTTTTATGCTTTTCATGTTTTAGGTGTCAACGTTTCACAACACATACGCACACATAAACTTTATATATATATATATATATATATATATATATATATATATATAGACATATATATACAGTATATTCACACAGACGTATGAATATATATATATATATATATATATATATATATATATATATATATATATATATTTATATATATATATATATATGTATATATATTATTATTATTATTATTATTATTATTATTATTATTATTATATGATGATGTCTTCCTGGTCTGGGCACCAAAAATATATCATATTATGGCTCGTGTCTGGGAACCAAACATGTAATATTATTACGGCTGGCGAGCTCCTCTATAATTCCAAACAAACCTGTTTGCTTTTACGTTAAATCTGTTACACTTGGTAATATTAATACCAAAACTCTGAGACAGTTAAATAAATCCAAAACAGCAATATATTAAACACTGAATATCCAAAGATCTCTTAAGTACACTCAAAACAAAACTGGGCAATTAATCTTAAGACGTGTTCAAACAAACTTACTAAGCTTCTTTACAGGCTAAGAGAGGGGCTACAATAAACACTGATATTTGAAATAACACACTCTTTATAAAAATAAATATATTCTACATAAATTACAAAACTTTGAAAGAATTCACATAAAACAAATAAATCACCCGAAATATTAAGTCTGACAAAAATGATACGATCTGAAAATTATATAATAACTTGACTTGTAATATTAAATTTGAATAAACTTTATACTAAGACCAAAGAAATAATACTTATGAAAATTATACAATTACTTATTTCACTTAGAATTAAATCTGAATACAATATTTAAGTTTGATACTTAATGAAAATAGATAACCAGATCACGATACAAGTCCCTCTCTCCTTACTACAGGGCCGTTTACAAAAACTTGAAGAGGATTTTTGTACTTACTATGTTTACAAAACCTATCACACCAAAACTTCGATATTTCACTGAACACTTTTAAAACAATACGCTGAGCTGCGTATGATAGAAAGGTGGGGAGATGACTACGACTTAAGGCTGGGATTCTCTATCTTTCTATGCAACCCTGGGGTCGCCTTATATATGAAACTTAGCTACTTCCAGAAGCTTCCAAGAGATCTGGAAGCCTGGGAGGCTGGCCTAACACCGTCAAAGTTACCAAGTATTGCTCTCTCAAACATGTATCCACGCAACACGAGACGGACTTTCTCAGTCAGCCAGCACCGCCCACCCTTTGTCCCCGAAATAAAAAAAGAGAAGATCTATCACTAGGTTTTTCGGGAAAATTCAAAAGCACATGGCACAATCAGAACTGCGTATTTTCTCTCAAACATGACGCATACTTCATAAAAATATATAAAACATTTACATAACCCCTTGTTCATATCTCGTATGGGTTACATAACACTATCAAACACCTTACGCATGACTTCGTAACAAAATATGTGAAAATAAAAAGTAAATTCTTAAAAACAACATATTTTTACATGTACTGACTTGAATGAAGAATACAATGAAATTAACAACGCAAATCTTACGTAATTTAAATAATAAACTTAAATCTACACGAGAGAAACTCATCTTAAGAGCTGGCTATTCCCCTCTTCAATGCTTAAATAAAATATATAAGTTAATCATGAATAAACTATTGTAATTACTCTACACTAAACTAGCCTCGTAAGAATATATATATATATATATATATATATATATATGTATATATATATATATATATATATATATACATAAATATATAGATATATATACATATATACACACACACACACACACATATATATATATATATATATATATATATATATATATATATATATATATATATATATATATATATATATACAGTATATGGACATGAATTTATATCTATATATATATATATATATATATATATATATATATATACATATATATATATGTAGATATATTGTACATAGATACACATATGTGTTTATATTAGCACACAGACATATGTATGTGTGTGTATATATATATATATATATATATATATATATATATATATATATATATATATATATATATGTGTGTGTGTATATACATACAATGTATATATATATATAATATATATATATATATATATATATATATATATATATATATATTATATATGTACAATGTATATATAATATATATATATATATATATATATATATATATATATATATATATATATATATATATATATATATATATATATATATATATATACATATATATATATAGCAGACCGAGACTAGTTGTTACAATTTGTACCTCTATTCCACTATTTAATGAGAGAAACTTGAACAGATTTATGCTGTGAAAAGTTTATTATATGTGTTATCATCACCATATAACTAAATGGTTGAATACTTTATAATTTCTGGTATATAAGAGAAAATATCAGAAATTACTTTTTGTATATAACTTGCCTCATGTGCGGGGTAAGTTGTTACAGACCATGGGGTAAATTGTTACAAGAAAAAAACACAGCCTTCAAAATCCAAAGTAAATTAGTTGTTCGTTTTACATAGGTCACTTACATAATAGGTCCTTTTATTTGTGCTATTTTCATGGATCTAATCTTTGCATCCTTCTAAGAGAAGGACATTCCAAAATCAATCCTTGTTCTCAAGTCTCGGATAGAGCCATAGCTTCTGTACCATGGCCTTACACTGTCTTGGATTAGAGTTTTCTTGCTTGAGGGTACACTCGAGCACGCTGTTCTATCTTATTTCTCTCCCTCTTGTTACTTTTAAGTTTTATAGTTTATGTATGAAAAAATGTAATTCAATGTTGTTACTGTTCTTAAAATACTGTATTTTGATTGTTTATTACGTCTCTTGTAGTTTATTTATTTCCTTATTTCCTTTCCTCACTGGGCTATTTTTTCCTGTTGGAACCCTTGGGCATATAGCATCTAGCTTTTATACCTAAGGTTATAGCTTAGCTTGTAATAATAATAATAATAATAATAATAATAATAGTAATAATAATAATAATAATAATAATAATAATAATAATAATGTATTGCACCCATTGCTTCCTTGAGGTTGAATTTGACCATTCGTCACCACATGCAAAACACTAATAATCTTCAATGTTCTGTCTGTTCTTATTTCCACCAGACTTCAGAAACCCTATGTTGTTCACATTCTTTTACAGGTATTACTCTTGAGCCTTT
>NC_090740.1:41975705-42000705 GCF_036898095.1 Palaemon carinicauda
ATGCCACATTTGTCCTCATCCATCATTGCCAGCATATCATTTACAACAGAGCAAATAGCTGTCTCCGTAGCATATAATTACCTGTATACTGATTTGTTATCTGCCAATGCTTTGGTTCTTTCTAAATGACTAACTAGTTGTTCAATAATTACCTATTCTATCGATTTTGATATAACGGATAGATTTGAAATAGGTCTTTACGAACGTAAGTCTTGATAATCTAGAGCATTTTTCAGAACCGGTGTAAATATGATCACTTTCTCAGATTTAGAAAGCTTGTGTTAATGAATACTAGAATTTACTATCCTTAAAACTATACCTATAAGACTAGTAAAAAAATTCTTCTCCAATTACTTCTGGTATTGGCCTGGAATCAATTCCACAATTTGTTTTCTTTACACCCTTAATAATCCTGATAACTTTATCTATTCTTATATCATTAAATTACATTAATCATAACTATGTATCTAGTACAACACCAATCTATGTTCTATAGAATTGCTTCTCATCTGCAGTTGTATCCCTGTTTTTTATATTTTCGTCTCCAAATCTTCCTGTGTTTCATTGCAATTTAGCTTCGTTTACACATAGGATTTTCTCTATATGTGCATCACTGATGCTATTAATATTTAAACAGAAACACTTCATGTGGTAGCAACTAACACAAAGATCGTATCCTATCCATTATTTTCCTTTTCCTTTCCAGATCCACTCAAGGGGGAATGTTCCGCCACGATGTAGTTTTATTTTCACGTTTGTTCCTTCATAAGAACACAACTATTTCAATGTTTTTATATACGAAGGTAAACAAGAACAATTGAGAGAGAGAGAGAGAGAGAGAGAGAGAGAGAGAGAGAGAGAGAGAGAGAGAGAGAGAGAGAGAGAGAGAGAGAGCGCACCACTGATATGTCTACAATCCAACACGTCCCGCACTTATTACTCTGAGATATTTTTTTCCTACAATTATCTCTATTTTACAGAAACTTCTCATTTGCAGAGTTACACTTTTCTTTATCCTACACGGGATTAAAAATCTATCTTGAACGTTAAAATACCTGTGGGTTTCTGGGTTTCACAATCGCTGTCCTGTTTTGGTCATATTTATATTTTTGTTTATGATTTTATTGTTTAATTGAATATACAGATGAAAAACAATGAAAAAGGGCTGAATATATTTGTAAGTGTTTTTGTTGTGTATTGTGTGGGCAAACAAATTAATATTTTTTTGCAAATGACCGAAAACTCTGTGATATGTAATAACGATACTGCAGAATACGAATCTCCAACTAATCTTTATTTCATGTTAATGGCACTGAATTATTGGTTACATCTAAGCTTACATTATCTATTACTAATTTCAGTAAAATAATCGAAATATCCCGCTTAGACAAAATCTCTCATTTGTTACTTTGATTATTGGTCATTATACGAGTGCAGTTTTTATGCACCGTATCTACTACTCTGGCGGATGACCTAGTGGCCTAGATAACTTAGGGACTGATTCCTTGCCCAGGTTACGATTAGTGAGGGCTTTATTTTACTGTAACTACATGAACTGTTGGCGATACGTACACAGCCAATTAATACAGAAGAAACTTGTAACTATTATTATTATTATTATTATTATTATTGTTATTATTATTATTAACTTCAAATTAGATTTCTTTGCCAATGTCCAGAAATGAGAACGCGTCCTTCGTCCGTCATATGTTGTCGCTTTCAATATCTGTCAAGGCCTCTCGTATCTTATATTCAGCCGCGGGAATAATCGACTTCGGGAGGTTCCGTTTCTTGTAAAAATGAAATTGCACTTTGCTGGACCCTCATTCAGAGGCCTCTAGTAGACATTTTTTTAGGTTAATAAATGGTTATTGTTTTGTAAGGTTCGACGGAAGCTAAGCCACGACAGCAAGTATTGGCTAATCAAGTCAAGACAATACAGTTTTTATTTCAGTTCAACTTTTACATATAATACTTATAATGTACTAATGTTTACTGTTAGTGAATTTTAGTCAAGATTTCTCTGACTATGTGCGATTATGGCCATTATCTCAGTGCCGTCTTCTTTCCATTGACGCCGCCATGTTGAGGACCTAGTAGGTCACCACCAAGGCCAAATGCTAACAACAATATCCCATCGTTACCAGGCCTTTGCTTCCACCCCTACCCCCACCCCCATCTCCACACCAACGACCATAATGGGATGAGTACTATGAAGTCTTTACTGGAAGCCGTTATCATAATTTTGTTTTCTCTCTCTCTCTCTCTCTCTCTCTCTCTCTCTCTCTCTCTCTCTCTCTCTCTCTCTCTCTCTCCGAAGTGGCTTTTGCCCTATGTACGGAATAAAACGTGTTTGCATCCGGACATAGATCTTTAGGGTGTATACGTCTGACTGGTGAGGGATCTTTATATCTAATTCCATCCTCCAATACCGGAAAAGAAGAGTGATATTATAGCTATCGTTTATTTTCGCCTGTCTGTTGTTATGGAACTTTGAAGTTGTGGGACCGAACGTTGCGTGAGGTGTTGTGTGAAAGGCTGTTTTTTTTTTTTTTTATGGTGATGCCAAATCAGTAAGTGAAAGTACATTCTCAGTGTCTAAAAATCTCAGCTTAGGAAATCTTTTGTTTGTTGATTATGGAAGTAACATTTGCATTGAAACCAGGATCAAATACGCAATGCGTTGTAAAAGATAATTACATGACGGTGTCGAGAGACAATCATCCGTCGGTGGTGGTTGATAGCTATTCGTGGATCAAAGGTACTGATGTTGTTGATATCTTTAAGAAGACAGACAACTGTTGTACTGAAGGCATGCTAGCTAATTAGTAGGTAATTTTGTGAAAGTATACTGAAAGGGATAAATGGGGACGAATAAAGCCCAGAGGAATTAAGAAAAAAAAAAAAAGTTTCCAGACGGTTTTCTTGTGATTATCACTATGTAAATAAACAGAAACCTAAGACGTGTTTTGCGTGGAAGCCGTAGGAAATGGTGGTTTTGTGTTAAGAGGCATAATCACATACTGTATATTTTAGAGAATAGACATGTTTTAAGATTGCTTCCGTATCACAGCTATTAGTTGATGAAAAGTATGCTAGCCGATAAGGTTATACTCAAAGGTATACAAACTCTCTGGTCATCTTTCCTTTCCTATCGATATAACACACGCATACACATACAAACATACACTTTCCTCTATATGTATATGTGTATATGATCTACAAGTGTCTCATTAATTAGATGAGTGTATATGTCGAAAAAAAGATAAACCACTGTGAAGTAGCGAAGGACTATTGTATTTTTCTCAGACAGTCATAGCAGCCTTTAGCAGCCTAGCCTCGAACCACTCACCTAGATAGTGGTGTGGCGACTGTGCATATCCTCTCCTGGGCCAAAAGTGGTTACAAAGAATGCTGTGTGAAAGTTCCGTAGATGCGAGGTCCTGCTGATGCTGTGGCAGAGGGGTGATGAGGTTCCTTCAATTTGATTTACTGTATACAGTGGATATGCAATGAATGTACGAGGAACATGTTTGTTTTGTCGTCTTTCTTGGATGTAGTTGCGGTAAGAATGATGAATGATGGAAGACATGCAATTTTAATGATTTTCTTTTATTTCTAGTAAAGATCTCTCTCTCTCTCTCTCTCTCTCTCTCTCTCTCTCTCTCTCTCTCTCTCTCTCTCTCTCTCTCTCTCATACAAACATACACATACACACGCACACAGACACGCACACATATATATGTATGTATATATATATATATATATATATATATATATATATATATATATATATATTCAGTATGTATATATACATGCATATGTCTGTGTACTGTATATCCTACACATACATGTGTATATACGTGTAAAGTAGGATTATTAATATATAATAACCAGTTCCCCATTCCTTTTCTCCTTCTTATGTCTAGTTGCCTTTTCCATATTGTTTATGTTTTTTATATTAATTCATTAAATATTAATACAATTGGTATAAAATTAATTCACATTTTACCTTCAATGTTATATATTCCTTTTGTCTTGCTTTACAGTATGCTATATACTGTAGTTTCCCCTTTCAGATTACCCAAGTGCTTTTTTGTGCAAATTATTTAGCTTGCGTATTAATAGTATTTGTGTATTCAATATATTTAAATGTTTTTGCTCTATATTCTTTTTTTTTTTAACAATGAACATAGGAAAAGAATCCCGGAAACTCCGAAGGAAATTTATTTTGACCATGACATATTGAAGTTTCTCCTGGCCCTCTTGTTTTTGTTAAAACTTCAACTCACTCAGATCAATAATTTAATCCCGTATGTATGTATACACATAAAATGCACATACATACACAGGTATATTTAATTATATATGCATACATATACTTACACACACATCTATACACTCACACAAATACATATATATAGATAAATATATACATACATACATACATACATATATATATATATATATATATATATATATATATATATATATATATATATATAAATATATATATATGTGTGTGTGTATATGTATATATATATATATATATATATATAAGATTATATATATATGTATATATATATATATATATATATATATATATAAAAATATATATATATATATATATATATATATATATATATATATATATATATACATACGGTTTCACTTATGAAATGGTGATCCAGATGAGGATACCCTTTAAGTTTTTATATCTTTGCTCCAATTATATCAACTAATCAATAACTTTGCGAAGAAGTTGCTGATCCAACTCTCTACCCCACGGATGTTGGAGGGGCTTTTGTATTGAGGTCAACTAGTAAGTATTCCTTGGTGGGCACTCATACAAATACCGACAAGACCCAATGTTGCTTTGCTTCGTTGCTTACAAGACCAGCATTATACATGTAATTATCTACCAACACACACACACACATATACTGTATATATATATATATATATATATATATATATATATATATATATAGATATATATATATATATATATATATATATATATATACATATATATGTATATATATACATATATATATGTATATATATGCATATATATATATATATATATAGATAGATAGATAGATAAATATGTGTATGTGGTGTGTGTGTGTGTATCATCAGCTATAACTAGTCCACTACGGGACAAAGGCCTCAGAAATGTCTTTCCACTCGCGGCTGTTTATGGTCTTCCTATGCTACTTTACATCCGTAAATTTCTTAGCTCGTCCATCCACCGTCTTCTCTTCTCTTCCTTCCCCTGCCTCTTTTGCAGTCTCTAGAGACCCAGTCTGTTATTCTTATTAATGTTAATCTGTTATCTGTCATTCTCGTCTTATGTTTTACCTACGTTCATTTTTTTCTTACACGTTAGAATCCTCTTCTACTTTAGATTGCTCTTCTTTCCACGTTGCTCTCTTTCTGTCTCTCAGTGTTATTACCATTATTATTCTTTCCATAGCTCTTTAAGTTGTACTTAGTTTATGTTCTAAGGCTTTAGCAAGGATCCAGGTTTCTTTTGCCTATGATATTTATAGCAACCACACTATCATGTCTATAGGATACTCTGTACTATTTGCTGTATGGAATTCGTCAGAGGTTTTCACCCTTTTACTGTGTTGTTATTGCATAATAGGTTAGTATATATCTTTATACATACATACAAATATATATATATATATATATATATATATATATATATATATATATATAAATATATATATATATATATATATATATATATATTTATATATACATATATTTATATATACATATATTTATATATATATATATGTGTGTGTGTGTGTGTATGTATGTATATATATTCGTGTGTGTGCAATAGCGATTATTTTCTTGTTTGTGCTTAATATACCGATTAACATTAGACATACGTGCTTCTTAAAAATGTTGCAGGTTACTTCGGCCTATAGAGGCTAACTACTCCATGTTACATAGAATACGTTGCATTCAATGAGATTCGGTATATGTGACATGCTTCAGAAGAATGCTTTTCGTGTTTGGTATTCGTTACGCAAGAGTACATCTTGAATGTGTATCACGTAGGGAATAGTAATCAACCTTTTATCTTTTTCTTTGTTGTCCTATGAGTGAGCGAACTCCTCTTGCATACATAGAGACAAGCAAAGAAATATTAGAAGAGATCAGTTTCCTTTTGGCTATAACTGTGAAAAGAGAGAGAGAGAGAGAGAGAGAGAGAGAGAGAGAGAGAGAGAGAGAGAGAGAGAGAGAGAGAGAGAGAGAGAGCAAAGGAGGAGGAAATATGGTAGCGGAGGAGGATGAGGCCTACAGTCTTCTAGGAAGAAAGAGAAAGAGGTCCATTTCGAATCTACTGGTTAGCTGTTCTCTCTGTAAGTCAAGATTGACATCTTATCAATGTAGCTTTTTACATAATATGAAGATTTTCTTAAACCCAACATCATATGTTTATTAGAAACCCCAGAGTATTCATTGTTGACAACTTTGTCCCTACACTGTGGGTATTTTTTAATAGTAAAGTTTATAAGAATGAAAAGATTATTCCGTTAGTAGAATTGTACGTACAATTCGGGAATTGCCGTCCTTGCTCTCCTACACGTTTCCTCTTGACTTTTTTAGAATGTATGTAACCTGACCTGTCGTCATTAACATGGAAGGCAGCTATCTGTGAGTGTCTTGAATGTTCGGGGTTAAGGTTGGTAGGTGACCTAAACCAGGAATGAATGAAGAGTTTTCTTCTTCTTCCTTTATCCAGGAAGGGGCAACATGTGCGTTCATTGGTGAGACGCCCTTCAACACTTGTAGGTAAGGTGAACTTAGCATTGAATATTATAATATAGCAAGAGATATCTTAGATGTACATCGTTTAAAATTTGCATTAATAAAACGGCAAACGTCTGGCAACTTTCGTTCCAGCATTATTGTCGTTTTAAAAACAGATATATTGCCGTAAAGGAATGATATTACGGTCACCAACCAGTAAAAGATAATAACAAAGTATGGTGAAGTTACGGTCGCCTGTATTTTACTGAAATACAGCTCAGAACAGTATATTTTACGGAGAATTTCCGATTCAAATTACGGTTTTTAACAGTGTAGCATGACTCTTGGGGCGAGAGAATAGTTGGTTGGGTTATTAATCTATTCATTTGGTTATTTTCTTACTGCAAATAACGCAAAGTAGGGGAACATTTACTGCTATCGATTATAATCTGTAAACAAATCCATATTTCATCACACAGTAGGTTACTATCAGCAATTTTCTCAAAGACTCCTTAAGTTGGAAAAATAGTTTTTGAAATATCGTTCTTGTTCCGGATTTGAAAAACATCCAAACATTTTCTACACACAAACTAGTGAACGAATTGCAATTGTGTGTAATATATGTTTTTCTTTCGGAGAAAATCCAGCACTCAGACGATCCCTGTGATGTTTGAAGCTCTTCTAAATGTACATTTGACATATCAAGCACCTTGGAGGATTTGACCTTTTAGGTATCCACTGTTTATGGCCCAACGTATATGATTAGTATTATTAGTGTTAGAAGCAGTTCATATTTTTATTACAAAGACTAACACTTTTGGGAATAGGAGCTAATGTGTTTGTCTCATTTTAGATTTTAGATTTTATACATATAAATGGACTAGAAGCGGCTGCATTTAACCACAGGGTAAAAGATAATATTCAGTAAATCTTGATTAGGTATGTCCACAGCCATGTAAGCCTAGGTCTTCCAATTCTTCTAGTGTTTCTTGTGGCACAGTTAAAAGTTTGGTGAACTGATCTCTTTTGGGGAGTACGAAGAGCATGCTCAAACCTCTACCCCTCACCATGATTTCATTCACATTTGGCACTAATCCTGTCCTGCCATCTAACTCCCAATAATCTTCTAAGACTTTGTTCTCAAATCTACAAAATCTGTTGGATGCTGTTTCATTGTCATACCACGAATCATGTCCATACAGTAACATCGATCTCACTAAACTGATATATAGTCTGATTTTTATATGTAATTCCTGGTGATTTGATTTCCAAGTTTTACTCAACCTAGCCATTGTTTGGTTTGATTCTTTCATTAATCCAATTCTAAAGACCCAATGTTAGAGATCATAGTTCCTAAATGTTTAGATAATTCTACCTCATTAATCCTTTCTCCTTCCAATGATATTTCATCTTCCAATGCATATTCCGTTCTCATCTCTCTGTCGTTCTTCTATCTATCTTGAGCCCAACCTACAGTGGTATTTCATGCACTCTGATGAGCAAGCATTGCAAATCCTGTGGTGCTCTGCTAATATGGACAGCGACATCAGCATACTGTAGGTCAGCTAATTTTATATTACCAATCCAGTCCAATCCTTCTCCGCCATCCCCAACTGTTCTATATATTGCAAAATCCATGAGGAGGATAAACAACATAGGTGACAACACATTCCTCTGGAGTACTCATGCAGTTCACTGGAACTTCATTTACCAGGACTCAACTAACATTAACTTAGCAATTTCTATGCTCATGAACAGACTTAATCAAATTTACATATTTAAGAGGAACTCCATAATAACGCTGGACTCTCCACAAAATTGACCGGTGTACACTATCAAAGACCTTTTCATATTCCACAAATGCCATCATAAGTGGATTTCTATATTGTACACATTGCTGAACAATGTGTATTAAAATGAAAATTTGGTCAATATAATTTTTACTTTTTCTAAATCTTGCTTAATCATCTCTCGGCTTTTCATCAATCGTTCTCTCTAACCTCTGTAGAATGAGCATACTATATATTTTTATGATAACTGTAAGTGTGATGCCTCTGTAATTATTATAATCAACTAGGTTTGTTGGTTATTTTACCATTTCCACTAATACTCCTAACTCCCATTTATCAGGTTTTGGCTCTTCATGCCCTATTCCACAAAATAATCTTGCAAGTATTTTGAGGGTCACTTCATTTTCAGCCAGTGTCATCTCGGTAGTTACTCTATCGTAACCATGTTATTTCCATCCCCTGAATATTTCAAAGATAGCTTCGACTTCAAACACACTGAATTAATTCATGGGTACATCAAGGTCTTCCTCAGCTTCAGGTATATCAATCAAGTTATTCCCTTCATATCTGCTATTCATGACCTCACTAGAGTGTTCCATCCAACGTTGCCTTTCTTCATCTTCTGTTGTTGGGTAAAGGATTTTTCTTCTTTTTTGCCCTTGTAGAGATTTCCTTAATAACTCTATGAGTGATTTTTACACCATAGACACTCCTTGAATTCATATCTTTGTCAGCCTCAACTGATTTACTGTCTAAATATTCTCTCCAGTCATTCCTATCTTTTCTTTTGACCTCACTATCAATACTAGAATACTTTGCATGCTGTGGCTTATAATTTTCATTACTTACTCGAAAACTTTCAAAAATCAATTTTTTTCTTTGTATCCTTTTTAAAGTATCTCAAGTATTATTTGATATCCATGGCTTTCTCCTTGTGACTGCATGTCCCAAACTTCACTACCAACTTACTGATATATGTTCTTAATATCACATCATTCATCGTTAATTGTCTGCTCTTCGTCTATTACAGTCTCTACGACTGCAAATCGATTCCTACATTCAATTACAAGGTTTCTCCGTGCTCATCTTCTAGAAGCTTGGTTGTATCAAACCTATGTATTCTAACTACATTTCTGTTGGGTGCTTTCAATTTTAATTTCAGTTTGGTAATGAGGAGCTGGTGATCACTACCAATATCTGCACCGCTATAGGTTCTTACAATTCTCAGTCCTCCTTCTCTCTTTATAAATGGCTATGTGATCTATTTAACTTTTGTAATTGTCACATGGTGAAATCCATGTATATTTGTGGATGTCCTTGCGATGGATAAGAGTACCTCCAATGGCAAGATTGTTTGTTCAACAAAGACTTATAAAACGGGCTCTATTTTCATTAACAATTTCGCCAAGACTCTCAACATCTATCACAAGCATGTATGCATACTGCATATATAAATATGTTAGAATATATATAGATGTATATATACAAATATATATATATATACATATATATATATATATATATATATATATATATATATATATACATATATATATTTATATATATGTATATATATATATATATATATATATATATATATATATATATATATATATATATATATATATATATTCTTAAGAAGCTGGTTTAGCATGAAGCAAATAATTTTTTGTTTTTTATATATGTATTTTATTTGTTTATTCAAGAGGTGAAATGCCAGCCCATAGGGTGAGTTCCTCTCATGTAAATATATGTTTTGTATATAAATTACATAAGACTTTCGTCATTAATTTCATTGTACTCTTCATTCAAGTCAGTATGTGTAAATTTACGTTTTTTTAAGAATTAACTTCTTATTTCACGTATTTTGCTACGAAGTCTTACATAACTGTTTACGAGTGCTTTATTTATATTTTTAGGAGGTATTGCATCATGTTTGTGAGAAAATACGCAATTCTTATATTTGCCACGTGTTGTGGAAGGTTCTCGAAAACCCCAGTGTTAGATTTTATCTATTTTTTATTTCCGATAACGGTAGGTGGGTGGAGTAGCTGAGAGAGAGAGTTGCCTGAAACCAAGATTTGTCCCCTGAATTTTTATCTAGTTGGTAACTTTGCCATCGCTAGGTGCTGGCCCCAAGCCACGAGAATAATCTATTTAGAATAATCTAGAAGTTACTAAATTCCTATATATGCAACCCCCAGGGGTGCATAGCAGCAGAAGAAAACCAGCCTGTCCTGTGAACAAGCCAAAGTCATCCCCTCTCAAGGTGCCCATAGTGTGTCCTCTCCAAAGTGATTTTGTTCCCCAGCGTATATCGTATGTAGTGTGTTAAACGATTCTGTAAATTTGCCAGAAATTTTAAATTTACTGTGTTGTGGTGAGTGCTGGTATTGTGTAAATCTTTGTAACTGGCCCAGGGAGATTTATGTACAAACGTGAAGTATATTTGTATCGTTATAAGAATTAACGATTACATTTGGTTAATTGTTTCTATCATTTTATCCAGTTCCCTTTCAGGCCATGGATTGGATTTTTCATTCGTTTTCTTACAGGTTGGGTCCCTTTTTAGGGATTCTTCTTGTGAGATTATGGTTTGAAAGTTTAGCCTTCCTTTTATACAATTGGTTGCTCCATTATAGATGCGTCGATATGTTTTTTCTCTTGGTTGGTGACTTCATTGCCTCCTTACTAGCCCTTTCTCTGCGGAGATAGAGAGGCTACTGATTTTGTTGAGCATCCTTGTTTCCCTTCTTAACCGAACATGATTGTTATGGTTAAGGGTGACATTTTACTTTTGGCTTATTTTTCCAATCTAACGCCATTAACAGGGGTCTGTATATTGTGTTCTTTTCCTCTTACTTTTTTTACCAATTGCAATCACACACAATTTGGGGATTACTTTCCCAATTTTGTTGACTTAATAGAATGCTATTAATCCATTCTTTTCAGCTTGGTGATCCAAAGAGAACATTGTATTCATATATATTTTCTCCTTTCTCCTTACAGGCGGGGTCTTTGAAAGAGATGCACTGTGGGGTGCAGATTAGTGCCAGGACCGTGAGGTATCCTTGTAGTCATGATACCTGCAGGACTCATGCTAAATGCCAGAAGATGAAGGGTCCAATCTCCTATTGGGACCCTCAGGATTGCAGTGTGTGTAATGACTTGCATCACTCTGGTTGAATATCAAAAGATATCTCTGATGAGGACCGGATGTTCTTCCAGAGATCTCTTCGTTCTTGGGTCAGGGGTTTTAAGAAGAATGCTGACCCGAAGGCCCCTTACCTTCCATCTCGGAGTGGAAGGATATACTTTTTCCTAAGGCGGCCCCGGACTCGGTATTGGGTTATTCCCAGCTTAGGCCCATACTGACCGTCCAGTTACTGTACATGTGAATGAGGCTAAAAGTGCCAAGAGCCTCAATTTGGACAATATGTCTACGGTTTCTTCTTTATTTCTGGGCAGAGAATCGGCTCTCCTGTCGACCGTAGAATCAGATGACGGACCTCTCCCCCAGGTGAATGATTCTTATCTGCCTGAGTTGGACGATGATAGTGTGACTTCTGTGAGAGACTCGGTTTTTTCCGTTGTTTCAACTGCCGCCACCACAGCTGCTTCTTTGTCCACAGTTACAACTACGTCTTCTGTTTCAGGTACAACTCCCGTTTCTGTTCCTCCTCCTTCTCCTTGTTGAGCCGGTGGAACCAAAGCCTCTTAAATTCCCAAGTAATTTGAATGACACGTCCCTTTTAGCGAACATGAAGGCTTTCATGGAAGGGACCCAAGAATATCAGAGAATGATGTTCAAAGCCTTGTGGGAGGAGATTCAGGCTTTGAAATCTCAAGAGGACCCTTTTGCATGCAAAAGAACCCTTGGAGATATGCGGGTCATGCGGTGCTTTCAGAGGGTATCCTTCATATTGGAGAGGGGTTAGGCTCCAGGCCTATTGCTGATCTGAACTTTTATCCAAATATCGAGGCCTACCCCTTTTGTTATGTCAGGTTGGCTGAAGGTGTCCCTTTAAGAGACCACACTATCCCTAAAGAAACGAACCTTCTAGAACACACTAGAGCCCAGCACCTGGCCGTGAAGGAAATGAAGACAACAGGGTGTCTCAACATGCAACTAGGTGCCTTTGGTAAAAGGTTAGCCACATTTGTAGCTCAACACACAATGGTTTTTCCCTTTGCATCAAAAGGTTTTGTGGCGGTAGAAAAGGCCATCCGGGAAGGTAAATCTCTTCCGGTCTTAGAAGAATGTAGACCTGTGTCGCTTGCTCTTCCCCATGATGCTGACTATTGGTTGGATGTTCAGTTTACCCTTACTGAAGGAAAATTAGACAAGGATGTAGCCAGTCGACAATTTAACGAAAGACTGCCTAGGATTCCTGAACACCTACTTCAGGCTGAATTGAAGACTAGGGAGAGACTATCGGCTTCGATGTCTCTTCAATGTTGTATGGATTTGATGATTGGGAATTTCATTGTTGCTCCGGTTTTTTCCCTTTTGACTAAGACCCACTTGGCTACCTTTATGACGGATCTTTATGACTTCTACCAGGCTCAAAGAGTCTGTAGGAAACATGTTCTCGCTTCAGCTACTATACGTCATGAGCCAAAGCGTCTTATTGATGCTTGTATTTGGGGTAAGGATCTGTTTCCAAACAAATCAGTAAAGAGGTCTTAGATAAAGCTGCCATTTTCAGAGGTGGGGAATATCTCTGAAGAGAAAATTTACTCCTGGTGTCGGACCTCAACCAAAGAGGGTCCGTAAACCAACATATCTCAGGAGGTCTTTCGCTCCTTCTCCATCCAGCGCTTCTCAGAATGTCTTTGCTGTTCCTCATCCGGTGACTTCACAGTCTCCAGCTTTCAGTCCTGGATATGAGCAGGGGTCACCGTCCTTTCGTTCCCCCAAGAGAGAAAGAGGCGGTAGAGGCCGCTCCGACAGAGGAGGCAGGTCAAGAAGTCGTGGTTACCGAGGCAACAGAGGAAGTAGGGGCAAACATCTTCAGCCCAAACAATGAGGATACTCCAGTAGGGGGAAGGCTGAAATTGTTCAAGGATCGGTGGGCGTTCAGTCTCTGGGCACAGAGCGTCATTTCAAGTGGATTGGGTTGGAAGTGGAAGAGACAACCTCCAAAGATCAGGAGATTTTTCCAGAATTTGACACCTCATCTGGAACAATATGTGCAGGACCTGTTAAAAAGAGAGTTATCCGTAGCACAAGATCTATGAAGTTTCAAGGTCGTCTGTTCTGCGTACCAAAGAAAGAATAAATTATTCCTCAAACTATTCTCGACTTGTCCCATCTAAACCTGTTCATTCAGTGCGACAGGGTCCAAATGCTGACTATTTCGCAGATACGGACCTTACTACCCCGGGAGGCTTACACCGTCTCAATAGATCTTACCGACGCTTATTGGCATCTTCCGATAGGTCGACGCTTCTCTCCCCATCTTGGTTTCAGCCTGGAGCGAAGGGCTTATGTATTCAGAGCTATGCCATTCAGGCTCAACATAGCTCCGAGAATTTTCACGAAGTTATCGACGCAGTCATTCAACACTTGCGGGAAAAAGACCTTCAAGTAGCGGCATGCCTGGACGACTGGCTCGTGCGGGCTCCTTCAGCAAGGGAGTGCACAGAAGCAACCTCTCACATTGTCAAGTTTCTGTAATCCCTAGGATTCCAGATTAACTTCAAAACGTCGAGACTGAACCCAGCTCAGGTTTTCCAGTGGCTTGGGATTCATTGGAACCTAAAGTCTCATACCCTGTCCATACTTCCTTCAAAGAGGAAAGAAATAGCTAAGTCAGTCCGATTTTTGATCAAGTCAAGAAGGACCACCAGGCGATGCCAGGAAAGGGTTCTGGGCCCATTACAGTACGCCTCCGTAACGAACCCTCCTCTCAAGATTCGACTCAAGGATGCAAGCAGAGTTTGGAAGAAAAGACCCCTGAGTTACTCCGAAGGCAACTTCGTCCGTGGTCTACTGCCAGAAGTCTTTCCAAGACAATTTCGTTGCGCTTTCCTCCTCCGGTAGTGATTCTTCATAAAGACGCCTCATTGGCCGGTTGGTGGGGTTCATACCCCACTCAAGAAAGTGCAAGGCAGTTGGTCTCAGAAATTCAAATAATTCCACATAAATATTCTGGAGGCCATGGTAGTCTTCTTATCCCTCAAAAAGTAAAACTCGAAGAACAATATTCACATCCGATTAGACCTCGACAGCAAAGTAATAGTTCATTGCATCAACAGGCAAGTGTCAAGATCTCCCCAAATAAATCATGTAATGTTCGCCATTTTTTTGTTGGCTCAG
The DNA here is from genome assembly GCF_036898095.1 of Palaemon carinicauda. Classification (NCBI taxonomy): domain Eukaryota; kingdom Metazoa; phylum Arthropoda; class Malacostraca; order Decapoda; family Palaemonidae; genus Palaemon; species Palaemon carinicauda. Next base: position 41,990,595 of record NC_090740.1, read on the forward strand.
AGGAAGAGGTGGCATCTGTCAGCTTCTCACCTTCACGGAGTTCAGGATGTGATGGCAGACTCCCTATCTCGAACACATCCTCTAGAGACGGAATAGTCTCTGGACGGAAAATCATTCTCTTTCGTGCAGGAGTTAGTCCAGGGTCTTCAAGTAGATCTGTTTGCAACGAGTCTTAACAAGAAACTTCCCAGTTATGTGGCACCAAATATGGATCTGGTGGCAGTGGGCATGGATGCGATGAACTTAGATTGGAATCAGTGGGAGAGAATTTATCTGATCCCACCCTTCAATCTTCTCATGAAGGTGTTGGACAAGCTTCGTTCGTTCAGGGGGACAGCAGCCCTGATTGCTCCTCTATGTCCGAAGAGCAACTGGTACCCCATAGTGATGGAAATGAACCCCAGGTTGGTGCCTCTTCCCAGCCCGAGTCTGTCCCAAGAAGCACAGAGGAAGACTGTGTTCGCTTCATCATGGAAAACAAAAACCCTTCATCTCAGGATTTTTTCGCATTAGCCCTAGAAAAGAGGTTCAAAATTCAACGTGACAAATTAGCATTTGCAGAAAATTATAAAACTTCCACTACTTTGAATCAGTACGAAACTTCGTGGAAGAAATGGATTCAGTATGTAAAAGATAAAAATCCACATTCTATCACTATGGATTTTTGCTTAGGGTTTTTGATTGACTTACACGTGAAAGGTCTAGCATCCTCCACGATTTCATCATACAAGTCAGCCCTGGCTAGACCCATTTTATATGCCTTTGACATAGATTTTAACTCGGACCTCTTCAACAAGATTCCGAAAGCTTGTGCAAGACCGTTGGCTCCTCCAAAACCGATCTCCTGGTCGTTGGATAAAATGTTACAATTTGCTTCGGAAATTGACAATCAAACTGCATCTATATGAGATTTATCTCAAAAAGTGATTTTTCTAATTGCTATGGCTTCTGAAGCTCGAGTTAGTGAAATTGTGGCTCTCTCCCGGGATGAGAGTCACATTCAATTTACAGACAATGGTGAAGCTAATTTATATCCTGATCCTAAACTTTCTGGCTAGAAATGAGCTTCCATCTCAATGTTGGGACCATGGAAAATAGTTCCCCTTGTAAGTGATCTCACTCTGCATCTAGTGCAGTGTTTAAAAACCTATCTTGACAGAACAAAGAATTTTCAAGGAGGTCAATTATCTAAAGGTGAAACGGTGGGATCAGAATTGTCTTTGAAGCAAATGAGAGCAAAGTTGGCATATTTTATAAGAAGAGCGGACCCGGCTAGTATGCCTTTAGGTCATGACCCTAGGAAAGTGGCTTCCTCACTTAACTTTTTTCAGTATATGTCCTTCGCTGGTTTACAGGTCTATACTGGGTGGAAGTCCACCAGGGTGTTCTTCAAGCATTATATGAAGAAATTGGACGAAATACGTCACTTTGTGGTGGCAACTAAAACTTAAACTACTATAAAACGTAGTAAAAGCAAGCACAAAACAGAGTCCAAGGCATCGCAATGCCAAAATAAAGCTAGTTAACGTAACACTAGTGAAATAAAACTAAGTGAACATAAAATAACAAGGCTAGAAATGCACAGAAAATGGCACTCAGAAGCTAGCTGGACTCGGAGCGCCCCACTCCCTCATCGACATAAAAAAGTCAAATAACCAGTCCCCGAAAGGATTAAATGCAGTTACAGCTAAATCAAACTGTGAAAGAAGAGGTGACTCAACTTTGACGACTAAAGCGAGGCCATCATACGAGGAAACAACTCCAAAAAGTTGAGAAAAGGCGCTCTTGACAAAGAAACAAACGCGTAGGCAAGCTGCGAAAAGTAGAATGAGTTTATCAGGTATGAGTAGTACTATGAAGGGAGAGGATATGTAACGGCTCCTCACCTATCCTTCTCCTTAGATTCCTAGACTAGGTTAAGTCTGTTTGGGGTGCAGATATCTATGGTTATCTACGGATACGTCCCTGATTATACACGATATCTTAGGATAGCCGTTCTGGGGGTTAGAACCCCGTAATACCTGAAGGTAAATATTATACAGTAGGAAGCTGCCTAAAGGAACTTCCATCAGGACGACATGGCTATCTCGCCCAAAAATAGATTTCTCCTACATCAAAATCCGTTTTCGGTTCCCAGCCACAGGACTATAATTATATATATATATATATATATATATATATATATATATATATGTATATGTATATATATATATAAGAATATATATATATACATACATATATATATATATATATATATATATATATATATATATATATATATATATATATATATATATATATATATATATATATATACATATATATATACATATATATATATATATATATATATATATATATATATATATATATACTCGTATATAGATAGATAGATATATAAATAGATAGATAGATAGATAGATAGATATATATATATATATATATATATATATATATATATGTCTGTGTATGCGTGTGTGTATATATCACATATATATGAAAAATAAGGAAGTTGATAGATGTGCTGGAAGGCATATTCTGCCAATAAGACATAGAATTAACATTAAAATCAATGTAATAACAAAAACTCATACGAAGAAGAGATGAACTGAACTTTCATGACTTTAACACTGATTTCCAAAAATGTAATTAAATAGACTCGGTCATTCTTAGTTGGGTATTTTTATTAGAGGAAGTTGTTACCTAAAAACCTTCGGCTAGAGAGCTACCAGTTCGAGTGCACCTCTGGAAGTGTCCTTTGCATCTGGTTATCAATGACCTTAGCTGTCAGGATGCCTGAAAACTATAAATCAATCAATCAATCAATCGTATGTGTACCAACCGTGTGTCATATGATTGTACAGAGTAATGACATTTCTCTTTTTCGTATATAGTATCCTTTGTATCTTCGCTCTCCCCTCGCACTGACAGCATCCTGAATCAACTTGTCTGTTTTTCTTACCGTTAACTGTTAACAGAACCGGTTGTTGGTTGAACAGGAAACAGCCTGTTATATGTTATGACTTTCTTGCCTGGACTTGATGTATATATAAACTGATGTTCTGTAATAAAGTTATTCAGTCGCTTTCATCCTGTCTTTTGAGTCACAGCCTCTCTCAGCCCGTCACATTGGTGACCCGGAAGTCGACTCGCTCTTCCCGCCTCCACCCCCCCCCCCCCCCCCCCCCCCGTCACGTCATTGGTGTTATGGCTGAATCCACGGAGGTTGGCGCCTCCTCATTGAAACTTTTGCCGTTTGCCAGTGGAGAGGCATTTGCTTGGTTTCAGAGTGCAGAAGTCCAGTTCCGCATCAAAGGCGTGACTCCCTCACCCAAAGCAGATTATGTTCTCGGGGCGATACCCGAGGCCACCTTCCCGGAAATCTCCGACTGGCTTTGTGAACAAGGAGACACCCCAATAGCGTATGACGCCCTCAGAACATACCTTCAACAGCAGTTCTCGCCGTCGCCAGCCACCCGTATACCAAAGCTTTTTCAGCTCTCTCAACGACCGTTGGGGGACCAGAGGGCTTCGCTCGCCCTCAGGGAAATAACCGGTATCGCTCGCCTGCAACCTGCCGCAGACGGCTCTCCTCGTGAGGTGAACCTACTTCGTGCCCTTTGGGGACGCTGTTTAACCGAACCTGTAGGCGCTGCCATACCAAATGTCGATAGTTTACCCATAAAGGACTTGATGACTTAAGCCGACACCCTTATGAACAGCCACTTCCCAACCTTCAAGACCTCCATCAACGCCTCCGCTCCTGACGAAGAGGACGCCTATTCAACATCAATCGAAGCTAACGCGAATGCTGTAAGACATACACACCTACCCCGTGATGTGTCGGAGCGCCGACAAAGCCACCCATCACCCACCAATCACTCGCGCCCCAACCAACGACTTCTACAGCCACTTACTGCCACCCATCGGCTGCAGTTTTGCTACTACCACTACAGATTCGGGGCTGCCGTGAAGAAATGTTCCAAGGATTGTCAGTGGTCAAAAAACATGTAAGTAGGCCATCGCTCGTGGCGGTGGCCTCCCGTGTTTCTAATCTTTTCTTTTCACATGGTGCAGGAACGGGCGTGCGATTTTTGGTAGACACGGGTGCTTGTCGTTCTCTTTTGCCAAGGGAACTCTTCAGGACATGACATAGTCTGTCTAAGTCTGCCGACATCCGCCTGGTAGCTGCCAACAGATCTGCTATACCCTCCTATTGTTACGAGAACCTCACATTATCGTTTGGAAATGGTCCATTTAATTGGAAGTTTCTTGTTGCTGACGTCACAGTGCTAATTTCCTCTCTCTTTTCCACCTTCTGGTCGATGTCGCCCACCGACGATTGGTCAACGCAGACTCGTACTTGTCGACACCTCTTCAACTTGCCCCCTCCAACCTCGCTCTCCAAATCAGTGCACCTTTAGATGCCTACGCCCACCTTCTCACGCTGCACCCACAGCTCCTGCCAAGCACGGTATTTATCACCATATCAAGACGATGGGAGCCCCAGTCTTTGTAAAATTCAGACGTCTGGCGCCGGATCGATTGGCAGCCGCCAAACAGACGTTCACCAAAATGGAGGAAATGGGCCTTTGCCAAAAGGCCTCCAGCCCATGGTCGTCACCCTTACACATCGTCCTGAAGAAAGACGGCTCCCTCTGTCCATGCGGGGATTACAGGCGCCTGAACATGCAAACAGAACCGGATCAGTACCCCCTCCCAAACTTAGCCGACGTGTCCTCCTACCTGCACAAAGCGAAGGTTTTTCCATGCTCGACCTCCTGAAGGGGTATTATCAGATGCCTATGAACCCAGAAAACATCCCCAAGACCGCCATCACCACTCCGTTCGGTACATACAGCTTCAATTACTCCTGTATTGGTCTTTGTAATGCTGGGATCACTTTTCAACGTCTCATGGATGGCATCTTAGGGGACCTCCCCTTCTGTGTATGTTATGTGAACGACATACTTGTATTCTCTTCCTCAAAAGAGGAACACCTCCGTCACCTGCGCATCATGCTTGACCGCCTGCAACAAAACGGCCGTGTAGTCCGGTACGACAAGTGTACCTTTGGCGCCAACGAAGTGTTGTTCTTAGGGCACCGCATCACTCCTGACGGAGTCCATCCCCCCCTTGAGAAGGTAGCAGCCGTTCAGAACTTCCCCACGCCCTCGACCGTCAGAGCACTGCAGGAATTCTTGGTCATCATCAACTATTATCACGGTTTTCTGCCAGCCATTGCCACCACTCTTGCTCCCCTCTACACCTCCCTCAAGGGCAAGTCAAAAGACCTGAAGTGGGGTCCCCTTCAAGAAGCGGCCTTCTGCAATGCAAAGAATGCCCTATCAACCGCTGCTGTTCTCACTTTACCCATCCCACATGCCCCTCTCCTTCTCTCCACCCTTCGTCATTCGCACAGACCACATGCTTCTAATGCATGCCTTCACTCAACAGTCTGACGCCCGGTCCGCCCGTCAATGCCGACATCTCTCCGCATTCGCTGAAGACAATTACACCCTTCAACACATCCCTGGGAAAATTAATCCCATTCCCGATGCCCTGTCAAGAAACACGTTGGCGGCCGTTCAACTGGGATTGGATTACAACGCCTTGGCTGAAGCCTAACAACAGGATCCAGAGTATCAAGCATGCAGGACATCCTGCACATTCCTCCGTTGGGAAGACGTCCCCCTCGACGACTCCAACACCAACCTCCTCTGTGACGTCAGTACTGGTAGACAGCGACCTTGGATTCCGGCTCCTATACACCGACAGTTGTTTGATTTAATTTACGGCCTTTCACAACCCTCGTGCCATTCTACTGCATAGCTGCTGAAGACAAAGTTCATTTGGCATGGCATTTCAAAAGATGCTAAGGATTGGATCTGCGCCTGTACTTCTTGCGAAACTTCCAAAGTACATCGACACACGGATTCGGGAGTGGGTACCTTTCCTCAACCTCAGCGTCGTTTCGCAAACATTCACGTCGACGTTGTAGGCCCCCTACCCATATCACAAGGACATCGTTACCTGTTTACCGTCATCGACCGCTCCACTCGTTGGCCTGAAGCCATTCCCATGGAAACTGCAACGTCCGCCTCATGTACATCTGCCTTACTCTCGGGATGGATTGCAAGATTTGGTATCCCCGAGCATATTACTTCTGACAGTGGTACCACTATCACCTCTCAATTGTGGACATCATTAGAGAATCTCCTGGGCATCACCCTACATTAGATAACTGCCTACAACCCCGCCGCTAATGGAATGGTTGAACGTTTTCATCACACCCTCAAAGCAGCTTTGATGTCCCACTCCAAGGACTCCAACTGGTTTACTTAACTTCCCTGGGTCCTCCTGGGACCAAGGACCACTCCTAAAGACACCCTGGATGTCTCGGCAGCTGAAATGGTGTTGGTCGACCCTGCCGAATTTTTTCCTTCTACAATCTTCAACAACGATCTCCAGCGCATACGTCACGTTGTGGGAAAATTTACTCCTTGCTGCCAGACTTACAAGCCCCCAGCGAAGCATCGCATACTGACAGACTTACAGTCTACAACGTACGTTTTCCTACGCAACGACACTAGCAAGCCACTGCTAACGCCCCCTTACACGGGCCCTTTCCTTTTGATCCGACACAGTCCGAAAGCATTCCTACTAAACATTCCTGGCAAAGAAGACTGGGTCTCCATTGATCGTCTAAAACTAGCTTATCTCCTGCCAGATGACCCACCTATAGTTTGCCTCTCTAAATCAGGGCACTCTATTTAACATGTACAGTATGTCCTTTTTAGGGGGGGAGCCATGTACCAACCGTGTGTCACGCGATCGTACATAGCATTGACATTTCTCTTTTTTGTATGTAGTATCCTTTGTATCTTTGCTCTCCCCTCGCACTGACAGCGACCTGAATCAACTTTTATGTTTTTCTTACCGTTAACTGTTAACAGAACCGGTTGTTGGTTAAACAGGAAACAGCCCGTTATATGTTATGACCCTCTTGCCCGGACTTGATGTATATATAAACCGATGCTCTCTAATAAAGTTACTCAGTCGCTTTCATCCTGCTTTTTTAGTCACAGGCTCTCTTGGCCCGTCACATATGCATCTCAAAGAGCTGCCTCCTCAGATCTCTCTCCAGGTACAGCCACGTTCAAAAGTGACAGTTCTGTGTACTTTTATTATCGGACAAAGTATCAACCTAGAAAGCAACATCTAGCACCACTGGTAGCATACTGTAGATCCAGTGAAGTGACTGATTTGAAGGAATGGGATACCTTTTGAATCATCGTAGTGACTTACTTGCAATTTCAGGATCTGATATGTTTTCACTTGAAAAAAAAAATTAAAATGGAAAAAAACTATAATTATAAAAATGCTTTATTGATTATGTTTGGTATTAATTTTCAAGCACGCATTAAGAAATAAATCTCAATACTAATTTAGGTCTATACTATAGGTCTGAAAAATTTATTTCAGACATGAGCCTACTTGACTTGCTTATGATAATTATTGATGTAAATCTATTGAAATTCAACTGAATCATGAAGGAATAAAGAATAAAAACACGATAATTCACTTGATTTATTTATTTCATTGATACATTAAGTGTCGTAAAATACTAACTAAATGTAAATCAGAATATTAATTCAATCATGTAAGAACAAAATGCAAATATGAACCATATAGAATTCTCTCTCTCTCTCTCTCTCTCTCTCTCTCTCTCTCTCTCTCTCTCTCTCTCTCTCTTATTTTCCTTCTGCCATATGCCTCTGAACGGCCTCCAGACCCCAACGCTAGGTTACAGATCCTAAATTCATCCTTTTGTGAAAATGAAACATTTTGAGAATGTTAGGTGACTGAACCTATCATGACAATACAGTTCAGTCTGATTGGAAGTTCTTAAGAAAAGTTTTTAACCCTGACCACCAAGTAGGCCTACAGTAAGCCTACACCTGTAAATTTATCTCGACATCAGGAAATGGATTTAAAACATGTGTCAATCAATAGTTTGTTAAGGGTCTCCTGCGCTTTCTTAGATTAGGTTAGGTTCATTTAAGAAATTGAGTGTTGAAGATTGAAAATTTTACAAGTGGGCCTATTCAACAATCAGTTTTGGTGATGCTGTTTTGATCTCTTGACAGTTCAATGATTCCAGGATACAGAGTAAATTGGGAAAACAAGAAGCCTTTTCTCAATTGCTTTCAGCCGTGGAAAAATGGAATTCTGAATGTGATTTTTTTCCGCTGATACGACTACTTTTTTAAGCCATTGTTTTAGTAATGTTTATAACAAAACAAACTTATAAAAAGTGAATGCAGGTTATACATAGCTTATTCATTGCTATTTCTATATGTATTCTTCTTAGACTTCTGACTTGAGGTAGTTTTTGTTATAACATCAATGAATACGAACTCAAAATTCTCCTCCTTATCTCACAAAATATTCAAAATGATAATGATATACTATGATAGAAATAATGATGAAAATAAAAATTACATGAAATCATATATGCATTTCGCTGCCCTTAAAGAAAAGTGCGAAAAGTCTGTAATTGATAAACATTTTAATGACATCTGATACATGTAAATGATATCTAAAAGATATATATATATATATATATATATATATATATATATATATATATATATATATATATATATATATGCGTAAAAATCACAGGAAAACGTGATGCTCAGATGCAGAAGAACCACAGGGAAAATGAAAATACGAAATATACGCTTAAGTCCTGACTAGTTTCGTGATACTTCTTCAGAGGACTGATTTATTGAGAGAGGTTTCTTTACATTTTATAGGGAAAGCAAACGTACGAACATACATATAGAGATTAAGAGAACAATGACACTCCCTTACCAGCTACCTGGGTCAAGTGGGCGGAGTCCCCAGGATCATTAGACACCTGCCAAAGAGGGTCATCTAGTGGCGGGTAAATTCTTGTTTTTTTTACTTTCAGTACAGTTTATATAAAACACGGTAGCCTTATCTATATAAATACATAAGCAAAACATACACATACATACATATACAGTATATATACATACATATACACACACATATACATATATACACACATACATATATATACATACATATATATACAGATACATACATATACCCATATACATATATATACATACAACATTAATATCATAAACATATAATCATGTATATATCAATACCTATATCTAGCATAACACTATATAGTGCCAATATACTTATGCGTACTATATAAAATAATTGTACCTATTAATGAATGGTAGCTTAGGTCTAAATATTAATTTTACAGCGATGTTAATTATTCACAATACATTCAATTCTACATTAAGTGGTTAATGTTTTTTTATTCAGCTTACAAATCTCTTTACATATAAAGGCGTCGAGTTTAAACATTCCATGACCAATATTCAAGTTGTTTTCAAAGGTTTCTTTTATGAAACTGGACTCTATGATGTTTCTTTCCACTAAGTTATTTGAATGAACCAATTTCTTTGCACCTGACCAATTAATGGTGTGATTTTTATCTCTAACGTGAGCAAAGAGTGCATTATTATCTTGAGCGTACCTGACACTTTTCTTATGTTGTTCAATTCTCTTTTCTAGGGCTTTACCAGTTGGACCAATATAGTATTTTTCACAAGCATTGCATGGAATACGATATACACATCCCTTGGTAATGTCAGGAGAATTCTTTATTAAGGCTGTTTTTATTGTATTTTTACTCTTAAATGCTACATTTACATTGAAGTTTTTCAACAGTTGGGGAATTTCTTTAAAAGAATTACAATAAGGTAGTACAAGTAAATTTGAAAGAAGGGGAATAAGAAGAAGCAATGATAAATATTGGTCAAAAAGAGAGGAAAGGAGTAAGAATTAATTGCCTTTATGTACATCTCTATCTCGGTAAGTAAACCTCACTTTTCGTGGATTAAAAAGTTGATTGAAAATGTCCGATCGCCAATATAAAAAGATATTAAAATGATCTTCATATTTTCGTAATATACGCTCTAGTGGAGACCCCTTTGTCTGGATATTTCTGTGATAATAATGTGTGTGTGTGTCTGTCTGTGATGGTTATCTAAATTCG
>NC_090740.1:42003205-42013205 GCF_036898095.1 Palaemon carinicauda
AAATAGTGAAGTATCTACTTATCTTTCATTCATATTTTGTTGCTGTTTCGGTGTAATGTGATAGACTAAAGGAAAATAAAATCATATAGGAAATATGTCGTCATAAAGGGTAAATGTGGTGAAACTAAAACAATTTTTAGGGCCACATTCGGAGTGACTTCATTTAACCTTAAGACCTCCTGCACTAGCTTTGAGTGAGACCAAGTTACAGGGCTGAGGAGTTTACTAACTTACTTAAATTTACCATGAAGTCAAGAAAGATTGCATTTTTATTCAACAAAGTGCAGTTAAGAAACAATTAACTATATTTCCTGCACCAATTCCTTTTTTTGGGGTGATGCCACACAGGTTCACAAAGACACAATTAAAAAGTTTAACACATATAATTAACATTTAGAGAACACAACAATCATACAAGTTACGTTAAAAGCAAGAAAACTAACACATTACTGCAAAAATTAACAAAACGTTACGTTACTTCGATAGAAAAGAACTTAAACAGCAAAATAGATCTCCAAAATATTCTTATGAAGTTACTGCAATGGCGACGACAATTCACGAGGTGATTAGGCTGGATTCTTACAAGAACTTCTATTACTTGCCTTCATGGAGTTAACTGCTCAAAGAGACCTTGCTTCACCTTTCCACCCTGAAAGAAAACTCGGGAGGAGTATATGGCATAATACAGTTGTCAGACCTACAAAATTACAGGGTTACGTAACAAAACATCAATTTAAAAATAAACATCAAGTGCTCTAATCGTAACCCAACATACACAAAAAAGGCGGTTTCGTCCAGAAAGCAAGCTTAGATTACTGGCATGTGCCCTTACAATAAGAAAATAATATATATAGTCTCCACAGGAAGAAGTTTGACAAACTGTAATGATACGTCATCTAATTTTATATAGATGGACAAAATTTGCAAAAGAAGTGGTTTATTACTTTGAATATCAATGTACTAATTTATACCAGCTCATTGCTATAATTAATGTAATAAGACTACTTCTGTGGAGCGAAATAATCATATATCAACGTATTTTTTTCTCATAGAAACTGCGAAATACCCCAAAACAAGTACTCATAAAAACTAGGAAATTTTATTCAAGGGAAAAAAAATGGCAATTCTTGACAGTAAAGGTTAAAAATACCAGATAAATGCAAATTTTATGGAAACAAACTTAAAACAATCAATCATTAGAATAATAAATAATAGATAATTGTTGTATGAAAGAAGACCCGTAACTAGAGCGTTCGAATGAAATATCGGGTGTGAATTTGACTCGTGTGCCAAACAGCAGTCAATAAATCAGAGAAGCACTCTCACCTACTGCGTTTCCTTAGCGGGAAATGTCTGGCGTCTCATTGGCTGATTCATCATCTGCTATGATTGGTGGTTGTATGTGACGTCATACAATCTCGTATTTATGAATTAATTCAACTAGGTAAAGATAAAGTACCTATACTTATTATAGATAAATTAAGACTTATAAATTACAATCTTTATGAAAACAAACTTAAAATATTATCAATTTACTAATAAAATAGATAATGAATCTTGTTCAAACGTGTAAGCTAAATAAATATGTAATTTTTTAAGGAATAATTAATTAAGCTATGGCTACGATGTGTGAATTTGTAAACAAATGCAACAACCTTATCACAGCTCAGAAGATACAGCCAATCAAAGGACTGGAATTGCTCGCCAAGAGAGAGTTCCGGGGACTTTTGAGTTGCTGTTCAAAAAACCTAGCTATGGGGCAACCTGAAAACTTTTTGTTTTAAGGGAATTAGAGATAATTTTCTTTAAAATGCTTAGAGACAACTTTATAAGATGTATATCTTACCAGAGTTATACATTCGAATTATCAAATAGTTATTTGATAATAAAGAAATGCATCTTTGTGTCGTCATATAAGGTGAGGGATGAAATTCACTTCTTATCTAAATGATTGATTCATTCTGTTTGCTTGGTTTATTGAGGTATTAACACGTGGCTAATATTCGATTCATAAATAAATAATCTGATTTTATCAAGCTTATATATAGTGGAGGAACTACAGTAAATGACTTTAATTCGTATTTTGTTACATTTCAAGTATAATGTAAATTATTCGAGGGAATAATTGACTGTTTTGGTTACGGTGTTAGATGTGTGTGTGCGTGTGTGTGTGTGTGTGTGTGTGTGTGTGTGTGTGTGTGAGTGTGTGTGTATGTGTGTGAAGCTAAGTAAATAAAGGCAAGAATCAATCACAGCCGAGGAAGTTATAGCCAATCATAAGAATGGAATGTCCCGCTTAGAGAATTTCAAGCAATTATGCGTTGCTGTTCAAGAAACTAGTCCGAATTTCAATGAAATCACTTTTCAAACACTACCTTTTGGGGCCAGAAGTAAAGATTTTTTTGTTTTTTTTCTTTTTGAGGGAATTAGTGAACTTATAGTAAAAGAAGAGAACCACCAATTACAGCTGAGGAAGATTTGGCCAATGTTCGAAAAACTTGGCCGATTTTCCATTGAAATCCTTTCAAATTCTCTAGCAGTGAGACAGAGCTGAAGATTTTTTTTAAGAGAATTAAAGAGAGAGAGAGAGAGAGAGAGAGAGAGAGAGAGAGAGAGAGAGAGAGAGAGAGAGAGTTCTTTAGAAGGTGTTTTAATAACATATTTTATTAGAGAGATAAACTAATTACTGAATCATTATTTTCATTTATGAAAATATGCTTATGTGACGTTGTGGAGGATTTATTTTTGCTTTATTTTTATTTTTGTTTTGCCAAATCCTGTGTGTGTGAGAGAGAGAGAGAGAGAGAGAGAGAGAGAGAGAGAGAGAGAGAGAGAGAGAGAGAGAGAGAGATATTGTGTTAGCGAGCGAAAGTAGTTAGTGTAACGATCGTTTGTGGTGAGGAAGACTGTTGGTATAAATGAGATTGTTTGTTTACATTTTTAGTAAGGTTACGACAGTGGTGAATGTTTCGGAGCGAATGCTTTTTTTATTTGACTGCAGCTTAAGGCAGTTGTGTGAGAGCTGGATTATATTTATATTTTTTCGACCAGCGTGGAAGTGTTTTTTTGATTTTCAAAGTAAGTACAGTTTTGTTTATCTTTGCTTGTCGTGATTGTGAATGATAGGAACAATTTATTATTTATCTTTGATTATAGTGCGATAGTTCAGTTAGCTAGAAGTGTTCGTAAGTGTTTTTCTTTTTTATTTTGGCAGGCTGCGATTCCTCCTTTGGGGAGAGATTTATATGAATGTGATTGTTGACGACCTGGCTTGTTTAAGGAATTTGATACGACTGCTCAGATTTGGAATGAATTATTGATGACCTGGATTGTTTAAGGACCTGATTGGATTGCTCTGTGGATCTTGATGAAATAGATGCTGTAACGACCCCGCCCGGTTGAAGGAATTGGTTTGGCATATTGATATATTAGATGATGATGATGATGACGATGATGATAAGTGCAATTGTGCATTAACATTTTTCAGCGGTCCGGTTGCTGCAGAGTTGTGTTTTTGGCTACAAAAGACTGTTGGCCTTGTGCGGACGAAAGTGTCCACTCAGAATTACATATTGGTTGTGCGGTTTAGTTTTAAGTTTTGTTAGGGTTTAAATTTGGTTTATTTGAATTATGTTACGTTTATTGTATGTTTTGTAAGTTGTTAAGCGTTATTTATTTTGAGGGTTTAATTGAATGGTGGGATGATTAAGGCCTGTTTTGTGTTAAGTGTATGATTATTGATAAGTGTGTTTTTTTGTTTATGTTGAGCGTTATAGTCTGTAAGAAATATATAGTTTTAAGGTTATGTTTTGTTTTGTTTTGTCCTTTTGTCCAAGAGTCTGGTTGTAGATTACGTAAGGGGAAAGTTTGTTTTGTGGAGACCATTGTAAGTAAGTAAGATTCAAGGGGGTGGGGGTTGTTTTTGCAACATCCCGCCACAACGTCATCAAGAGTAGGATGAATTTTACCGAGTGTCTTTGCTTCTGTTTTCCAGTTTGAAAGCATTATTTACTATATCGAGCTTAAATAGTGAAGTATCTACGTAAATTTAATTCATGTTTTGTTACATTTCCGGTATAATGTAATAAAACAAATTAAAATCAAATCACATAGGAAATATGTCGTCTTGCTTGCTTGCTTGCTGTTGTATTGTAGCCAACAATTCCTTGAAGGTGATCTGAAAAATTCAGAGGGTTGGTTATATATCATCATAAAGGGTAAGGGTTTAAAATACCTGTGGTATATACACTTCAGATAAATGCAAATTTTATGGAAACAAACTCAAAACAAGCAATCATTTAGTAATAAACTGTATGTATCATGAATATAAAATTGTTGTATGAAAGACCCTTTTAACTAGAGCGTTCGAACGAAATATCTGGTGCGAATTTGACTCGCGTGCCAACAGCTGCCCGTAAGTCAAAGAAACCCTCTTACCTAATGCGTTTCCTAGCGGGAAAAGTCTGGCGTCTCATTGGCTGATTTGTCCTCTGCTATGATTGATGGTTGTATGTGACGTCATACAATCTCGTAATTATGAATGAATTCAACTAGGTGAACGTAAAGTACCTATACTTATTATAGATAAATTAAGACCTATAAATTAAATTTTTCATGAAAACAAACTTTGATTTTCTAATAAAATAGATAATGGATCTTTTTCAAACGCTCAAGCTAAATAAATATGTCATTTTTTAAGGAATAATTAACTAAGTTATGGCTATAATGTTCAGGTGGGTACACACACGCGAACCGAACCTTGTATGCGTAACTGTGTTACGCATATACGGTTACAAGGTGTCAAAATGTTGAGGACGAACCGTAACCGCGTTAAGCACGTAACTTCATTGAAATCCACTGCGATCATCAGTCTGTCCGGGTTGTTTACCGACGATGGCCACCATGCAAGTAGCAGCTGCCGCGTATATTTATATACATTATTTAACGGAAATGAAGCGAAATAAAAGAAGATGGTGGCAATCAAGGTTATAATATACTAGAAGGGTAGAATACAGTGGTCGGGAATTACTCGCTGACATGAGATTCCAAGAAGTTTCTGGCCACTACAAAAATTTCACCAGAATGACTGACTGACCAAAACAAGGGACTCTTCTATGGACGGCCTTATTCATAGTCGGTGTCAAGTTCAGCCACCTCTGTTGATACGCGTGCAATACAGGTCCCGTCCACACGTTGCGTAACGTGCAAAGAGACCTCCCTTTGATTCGGGGCCCAAAAACCGACAATTGCCGGGACGGAGGGCGAACCGAGCCTCGAACCTCGCGGGTTCGGGGTTCGGGTTCGAGGAACCGTCCACACTTGCGTTTTTGTTACAAGAATTGGTTACAATACAAGGTTCGGTTCGCATGTGTGTACCCGCCTTAAATTAGATGGGTATATGTGAATTTGTAAACAAAGCCAACAACCAATCACAGCTCAGAAGATACAGCCAATCAAAGGACTGGAATAGCCCGCCAAGAGAGAGTTCTGGGGACTTATGAGTTGCTGTTTTAAACACCTTTACGAATTTCAATTGAATTCTTTTTAAACGCTTTAGCTAGGGGGTTGGGGGGCAACCTGAAGACTTTTTGTTTTAAGGGAATTAGAGATATATTTTCTTCTAAATGCTTAGAGACAATCCTTTATAAGATGTTTTAATAACATATCTTACCAAGAGGTATACATTCTAATTGCCAACTTTATATTAAAGAAATGCATCTTTGTGACGTCATATAAAGAGTAGAATGTTAATTCTTATCTAAATGATTGATTCATTGGGCGGTATTCATAAAGAAAAGGATATGCTTATACCTGCAAAATATGAAGGAAATCTTTCTGCTTGTATTCATAAACATTTCAAGCAAAAGCTTCTACTTTTAGAGCAAAAGCATATCCTTATAATCACATAAAAGTAAATGGTTATACATAAAGAAGACCCTTTACTTCATATAAAGAGCATATGCTTCGAAAAAGTTTAGTCTGGTCAGTAGCAGACTGCAGTTCGAAGAGAAAGGTTGTTCTGTCCGATTCTCAGCACGATGGCAGATTTTGTGGATGTGAGGCATGTTAAGCAATACATCCTTCGTTTACCCACACTTGATCGTGATTTCAAGATGTTATTCCGTTTTGAAGAACAAAATGTACAGTGGCTTGCGGACAGATATCTTGTCCACACCTGGAATCTCAATGAAATATCAAGGTTAAGCCATAACTTGGTGATATGCAATTTAAATTTGCTTTTGCATGTATAAACAGTTGGAAGAATACGAAGGTTGCTGTATTTAGGGATGTATGTATGTACAAACAGTACATATGTATGTATGTATGTATGCATGTATGTATGTATATATATATATATATATATATATATATATATATATATGTATATATATATATATATATATATATATATATATGTGTGTGTGTGTGTGTGTGTGTGTACAGTACATGCAAATATACTGTATTCATATAATATATAAATATAGTTTATATATATATATATATATATATATATATATATATATATATATATATATATATGTATATGTATGTATATATATATATATATATATATATATATATATATATACATATATTATATGTATATGTATGTATATATTATATATATGTATGCATATATATGTCTGTGTATATATATGCATATATATACATCGTATAAATATACATATATACACAGAATATTCATATACTGCAGAAGCTTATATACATGCATGTATATACACATATATAAACTATATATATGTATATATATATATATATATATATATATATATATATATATATATATATATATATATATATATATCGATTCGTAACAGAAATAGATTGTTCTAAATCCCAAACCTGAAATAATTTAAATTCGGTTTGCTTTAAACCTCAATTACCCTTCGCCCTCCGTCCGGGTATCTTAAAGTTTCCTTCAAACTGCAAAGTTGAGCGTTTAGCGTCTTCAAAACTTTTTAACTCAAATCCATAAATCAAATCACGTAGTTTATTATTGTTATTATTATTATTATTATTATTATTATTATTATTATTATTATTATTATTATTATTATTATTATTATTATTATGATTGTTGTTGTTGTTGTTGTTGTTGTTGTTATAAAACAAGAATGGAATTTTTCGCGAGTCCTAAAAGAATTCGGAAGAAAATCTTCTCGGATTTCCAAATGGCTTCAGAAGAAATAGCCATAGACTTAGCATGGAATTCTGAATGCCTCCAGAACGGAATCTCAGAACGGTATCGGAAGAAAACTTTCCCAGATTTCCAAATGGCTTCAGAAAAAATAGCCATAGACTTAGCATGGAATTCAGGAATGCCTCTAGAACGGAATCTCAGAACGGTTTCGGAAGAAAACTTTCCCGAATTTCCTAGTCTTCAAAGGACATAGCCGTATACTTAACATGGATTTCTGAATGACTCCAGAACTGAAATTTCCAGGAGCAGTCCTGAACAACTCCCCGAGCTTCAAATGACTTCCGAAGACCTGATCTTCATTTTTTCAAACGTACCCTGCAACACCTCACATGATCTGTATGTAGCTGGCGAAATCTAACCAAAGAGTTGCGCGTCAATAGGAGTAAGAGGAAATGAGTTGATAACTGGGAGAAGGATTTCGCTTAACTCACAGAGATCGCGTTCTGGCGGAATAGTAAGCTGCCGGTAAGAATTATGTGTTACGTCTTCGAAACACCATCAACTACAGATGGTTTTGGTTGCTGCCGAAGTTGCCGATCGTTCGTTTTATATCGCCCGACCTGTAGAAAGACACGGGATCTTTCGTAGGCAACTGAGCTTTGAAGATCATAATGTATGTGTCTTGAAGGATCCTTTGCTTGGGCTTTTGCGACACTGTCTTATTAAAGGAGACTCTTGGAAAAAGTACGAGGCTTTGTATCAGTGTAAAAACGGATTGCGGGGAATGAGGATGGAGGCAGAATGGTTCAACTGAACGGTGAGTGACATGTAATTCTTCAACAGGATTGTACCAAAATTAGCCATTGAAGTAAGTACATATCCAGACGACATTGGTAAATATATCATGTTGCTCGTCATTTACTTTGGCATGATAGTGTATGCAGAGAAATCGATAGTATTCATCTCTTTACTCATTGCCCAGATAGGTAAAGAATAAATGCCTTCGATTTCCCTGAGGAATCTGACGAAGTGAGGACTCACGGCACTGAAATCTCTTTTGAAATCTAGAAGGACACTGACGAACTAAGGAAAAGAGACAATGAAATTTCGAAAGAAACAGATAATCTAATGAAAGAAGATCTGGAAAACTAGAAGACAGGAGAGAACAGCGAAGAGGAGCCTCTAATGCCAGAGGTAAGACACCTAAAAATAGAGAGCCTCTAATGCTAGAAGTAAGGCACCTCAAAATATAGATCGAAGACCCTCTAATGCTAAAAGTATGAAGCCTAGAAATATATGTCAAAGAACTAATGCTAGAAGTGTGGGAGCTAAAGAGAGAGGTCAAAGAACTTCTAATATTAGAGGTGTGGGAGCTATAAAGAGAGGTCAAAGAACTTCTAATGCTTGAGGTAAGGGTGCTGAAAAGAGGTCAAAGAACTTCTAATGCAAGGGGTGTGGGAGCTAAAAAGAGGTCAAAGAACTTCTAATCATGGGGCGGGGAAGCTAGAAAGAGGTCAAAGAACTTCTAATGCAAGGGGTGGGGAAGCTAGAAAGAGGTCAAAGAACTTCTAATGCAAGGGGTGGGGAAGCTAGAAAGAGGTCAAAGAACTTCTAATGCAAGGGATGGGGAAGCTAGAAAGAGGTCAAAGAACTTCTAATGCAAGGGGTGTGGGAGCTAAAAAGAGGTCAAAGAACTTCTAATGCAAGGGGTGGGGAAGCTAGAAAGAGGTCAAAGAACTTCTAATGCAAGGGGTGGGGAAGCTAAAAAGAGGTCAAAGAACTTCTAATACAAGGGGTGGGGAAGCTAAAAAGAGGTCAAAGAACTTCTAATGCAAGGGGTGTGGGAGCTAAAAAGAGGTCAAAGAACTTCTAATGCAAGGGGTGTGGGAGCTAGAAAGAGGTCAAAGAACTTCTAATGCAAGGGGTGTGGGAGCTAAAAAGAGGTCAAAGAACTTCTAATGCAAGGGGTGGGGAAGCTAGAAAGAGGTCAAAGAACTTCTAATGCAAGGGGTGGGGAAGCTAAAAAGAGGTCAAAGAACTTCTAATGCAAGGGGTGTGGGAGCTAAAAAGAGGTCAAAGAACTTCTAATGCAAGGGGTGTGGGAGCTAAAAAGGGGTCAAAGAACTTCTAATGCAAGGGGTGGTGAAGCTAAAAAGAGGTCAAAGAACTTCTAATGCAAGGGCTGGGGGAGCTAAAAAGAGGTCAAAGAATTTCTAATGCAAGAGGTGTGGGAGCTAAAAAGAGGTCAAAGAACTTCTAATGCAAGGGGTGTGGGAGCTAAAAAGAGGTCAAAGAACTTCTAATGCAAGGGGTGTGGGAGCTAAAAAGAGGTCAAAGAACTTCTAATGCAAGGGGCGGGGGAGCTAAAAAGAGGTCAAAGTACTTCTAATGCAAGGGGTGTGGGAGCTAAAAAGAGGTCAAAGAACTTCTAATGCAAGTGGTGTTGGAGCTGAAAAGAGGTCAAAGAACTAATGCAAGTGGTGTTGGAGCTAAAAAGAGGTCAAAGAACTTCTAACGCAAGGGCTGGGGGGACCTAAAAAGAGGTCAAAGAACTTCTAATGCAAGGGGTGTGGGAGCTAAAAAGAGGTCAAAGAACTTCTAATGCAAGTGGTGTTGGAGCTAAAAAGAGGTCAAAGAACTTCTAATCATGGGGCGGGGAAGCAAAAAAGAGGTCAAAGAACTTCTAATGCAAGGGGTGTGGGAGCTAAAAAGAGCTCAAAGAACTTCTAATCATGGGGCGGGGAAGCTAAAAAGAGGTCAAAGAACTTCTAATGCAAGGGGTGTGGGAGCTAAAAAGAGCTCAAAGAACTTCTAATCATGGGGCGGGGAAGCTAAAAA
>NC_090740.1:42018205-42035705 GCF_036898095.1 Palaemon carinicauda
TGTTAAACATCACTAACAACTAAAAACACTAGTGGTCTCAATCCTACCCTTTTCACGAATTCAGCCACTTTTCACATATGTATTCTATCACATATTTTACTTCTATCGAAATAGGTTTTAATCATTCCCAACGAATAATCCTCTATACGTTCATCAAATCCACTTCATTATATCAACAGAATTTCTGTTTTTTTTTTTTTCAGATAAATAACCAAATCCATAAACCTAGTCCAATCCAGATATTCAACAGATAGCTTTTCACCTTATTCAGAATCTCCCCTTTACCCAGAGGCAAATGGCTGCCAAATGGAGGGTTGTGAGCCCGATACCAATACAAATATCCCCCTAACCACCAAATAGAAGAACCTTTTTCTTTTGAGGCCGAGAGCAAACACATACGACAGGTCAACGTACATAATTAGGTCTCCTACCCGAGAGATGATAAATTGGACAACCTGAATGTTGGTTTGGCTTACATATGTTATGTGTCCCACGGTGGAGGAATTCCTAGTAAAGCATATTTGAGGTATTTAGTGGGAGGAAAGCCCCTTAAATGGCATGTTTTCTTTTTCCTGTGGTATTTATAGCAACCACACACACAAACACAGACACACACAATATATATATATATATATATATATATATATATATATATATATATATATATATATATATATATATATATATATATATATATATATATAACCTATTATGCAATTATGCATTAACAACACAGAGTGTTGACAACCTCTAACCAAACACCTGGTGAATTTCACACAACAAACAGCACACAGTAACCAAGAAGGCTTTTAGGATCGTCATGATCAGCAAAGCGGTACTTATCAGGGGTGGCCATACTAGGCTGGTTTGCTGTAAGTGGTCAGAAAAAAACGACTATCACCCATTTCGCAGGGATCAGTTTGGTTAAGAAAATGGCCTAACCCAGACATGAATATGTATATATATATATATATATATATATATATATATATATATATATATATATATATATATATATATATATATATATATACACAGTATATATATATATATATATATATATATATATATATATATATATATATATATATATATATATATATATATATAACTCATTTCCCTTAATGCTCCAAAAATACCTCACCTATTATTGCCAATTTCCTCCTTTAACTAATGTACAGAGATAAAGTCCCTATACAGACGAATTCCTACAACATTACTGACTTCGGGCATCTACACATAGGGCTCATGAGTAACCAGTCAAGCACCTCTTAAAATTACTGTGCCATTTAATCCTATCTTGAGAACTCTCTTTCGGCTCCTGCATATCAAACAACACTTTAAAAAACCGTGATTTTAATCAGATATTCTCCGTAAAAATATGTTGTTCTCGGCCGTATTTCAGTAAAATACAGGCGACCGTATTTTCACCAAACTTTGTCATTATCTTTTACGTGGTGGTGACCGTAATATCACTCATTTATGACAGTATATCCGCTTTTAAAATGGCAATTGTTTGGAAACATTTAAGCCAGGATTTTTTATCGTTCTTATGCAAATATTTAGCAGTGAATAGTTGTGGAACCACAATACAGGTCATCATCATAGCTTCATCCGTGTCATACACATAATGTTTAAGGTGCACTGTGCACTTCACAGACCAACTATGATCGTTAAAACCATAATTGGTCGAGGTCATATATTACTGAGCACTGTTACTACAGCAGTACATAAAATCAAGTCAAAATCTATCAATTCCTCGGTGGTTTCGAAAGTTCTCCACGGAAAAGGATAACAAGAAGTTAGATGGCTTTCAGTTGGAAACTATTCCCAATTCTTTTCTATGGATTAAACTAAGGAACATTCAAACGTGACATTGATTACTCTTCGTATGTATTAACAAAGTTCAGTGACGTTAATTTTCTATCGCAAATAAATGAGGTTAACCTTAATAAAGTAAAATCAGCAGTCTCTATGCTTCTGACTACAGTAAGTTACAGTTCTTCAAAAGTAAGACCCTACACTATGAACTCATTTAGTTTGTGAGTTCCTCTGAACTATAGAGAAGTAAGAGCACGCCTAGATGAGATGCATAGAGACATGTCTGACAGGATCGCTTTTTGCTTAAGATACCAGATAAATATATTCCCACATGTCAAGAATGAGGAAACAGAAACGAAGAAGAAAGAACTGGTTTCACTCGATAATGACATTGAGTTGATGTCAAAGTTCGAAAAATAATTTCAAGATTTTTTATACAAAAAGACCTTTTCTGATCTCTACCCTGCACTGTAATAAAGTCAAAATGTAAATTATATTCTTCTCAAGACCGTGCTTGATAAAGCCAGGTTCAGTCAAGTCGCCCAGCTTTCCAAACAAAGAAAAAAGGGAAATTACGAAGCTGATATACCAACAACAAACACATTCACATCCATTTTATCCAAGCTGTGAGGTTCTTGTAGTAACAGTAGGGATATGAATTTATCCGTTCACAACCCCCCCCCCCCCCCAAAAAAAAAAAGAAGATACAAACTCAAATAGCCTCTAGTTTTATTTTTGAAATACATTCGCATGTTTTACTCAAGGAGCACAGGATATATGGCAGGCATGTAAATTATTTTGTCCTGTAAGTAGAGTCAGGGGAAGAATAGAATGAAATAAAGAATACGTTTCAGATAAATTCTGTTCTGGAATTTACGTATAAATCAAATTTTGACAACATTTCCGTTCTTTTAAATATTTTTCATTCAGTAATAAATATTTCGTTTATTTTCAAGGTACTATTGTGTACTTGTACTTTGATGTATTTTATCCAAAATGTTACAGATTCATTCGTGAGTCATACGCAACATGGCTACCAAGTTTGGTCAAAATCGGAAGTGTAGTTTTTGTGAAAAGTTGCTCTCAAAGAAACAAACAAATAAATAAACTAACGTACAGGGGTGGATGCTTCGATTTTGCGATGCTAATTGTGTATAAAGGAAGCGCATGTTATCCTAAATCATCTACTAGTATTCAATCAATATTTTGACAGTTCTGTCGGAATTTTAAAAGGGCAGTTTCATTGGAATACAAACTTAACTTCAGTCCAACCATTACCTAGCGTACTAGCCTTTATGAGACTCACCAAATGAACTAAAAATAATTTTATCATACTCCTTATAATCAAAAGGAAAAATACTCGGATAGACAGAACTTACTCGTAGAAATTCCAGACTTCGAGATAATCTTACAAAACTTTGGCGTAATCTTTGTAAATCTTAAGAAATTTCCTTTGAAAGAGACCTGTGTTGGAGTTACAACTATGATACAAATGCTGTTATTGGTCATCCTCGTTTCACCAGTCCTACCATAATCTACAAATAGAGAGCAAGAAATTAACAAAGCGATAACTAACACGAGAAAACTACAAGTATCTTTTTCATCAATCCATTTTTCACAGATCTTAAAGATATTTAGGAAAAAAAACTTTATAAATACATTTACTACGAAGGGTATGTATTCATCCCTGTCTGTTTGATTTATTTATTAGTTTGTTTGTTTGTGAGCAACTTTAAACAAAGACTATCTTACCGATTTTAACCCAACTTGGTCGTCATGTTGGGTATGACCCAAGAATAAATCTGTAACATTTTCGATAAAGTACATTAAGTACAAGCACACAGCAATACTTCGAAAATAATCGCAATTTTAAGTAAATGGCAAATATAATGTTTTTTTTTTTTTTTTTTTTTTTTTTTGTGAACATTATGCAAAAGCTACAGAACCAATTTCAACGAAACTCTGTTGACATGTGGAATATGACCTAAGGATAAATCAATTAGATTTAGGAGACAATACATCCAAGTACTAGTACGCAGTGGAGTTAAAACCAAAATAAGACGTGCTCTCTACCGAACGTCTCTCTAGTCAGGAAAGCGGAAGTCTTCTATAGAGTCCTATTTGTATATGATTAACCCTTTATGAAAATAAAAACAGGGCCAATAAACTTGTTACAATGAAGGAAAATCAAGGTTAATCAAACAATTCGTAGTCTAATGTAAATATTAGTTTAATAAATGTACCTTAAACAATCTTTATACTATTGTAATTTATTTTCTGCACTTTTGGGGATTAATTTATAATGTTTTAAGTATCAGTTTAAGAATTAATTCCATAAGTTGCAATTGAGTTTTAACCACTAATGATGACGCAGCAAACTAGTTTGAAGTCCATGAGGATTCATTCAGATGCGTTCTTCCATCTCCTCTATAAAAACAGGTAAGTCAACGCTGCTTGCTGAATAAACAAAGTACCCACGGAAGCAATGATATTAATGGAGTTATCAAAGAAAAGTATTTGACTGTATACATAATGATTAAAAGCAAATCTTCATCATCGTTAGAAATATGATAATGTTCAGAATTATGGGGAAAAACATTTAAATAATACATTTGAATGAAAGTCCTCGCTTAGTTTCTTCATTACTAAGTGTAAAAGTA
The DNA here is from genome assembly GCF_036898095.1 of Palaemon carinicauda. Lineage (NCBI taxonomy): Eukaryota > Metazoa > Arthropoda > Malacostraca > Decapoda > Palaemonidae > Palaemon > Palaemon carinicauda. Next base: position 42,022,687 of record NC_090740.1, read on the forward strand.
AAAATCTGAACCATTCTTGAAAGTGAAAGGAAACAAAGACGATTTAGCTTGTTTTTACATACAGCCTATTACGATGGCCTATGAAAGTGGTATGAGGTTACATTAACTCCACGTACACGATTGTCTGATCTTGTGCGCATGCTCGGAACTCCTTAGATACAACAGAAAAAAAAACGAGCTTTTTCTGCTTGATAAAAGGCGTCTCTTGTTTCATTGTCTCTAACTGAACGTTGGTCATAAATAACACCTCTGAATAGCATGTGAATTCAGCTCTTTAATGGTTCATAATTCTTGAGTACAATAAGATACGTTGTATGAAAAAAGCTGCTACTGGGATAAAAAGTTTTTAGGTCATGAGGTGAAGGGTCTTGATGCCTACTCAGCCTGTTTCCGACTTTCAGTATGGCTCGTGCACAATGATTATTGTGGTCTTCCTCTCTCTCTCTCTCTCTCTCTCTCTCTCTCTCTCTCTCTCTCTCTCTCTCTCTCTATATATATATATATATATATATATATATATATATATATACATATATATATATATATATATATATATGTATATATATATGAAACATCTGAGAGAGAGAGAGAGAGAGAGAGAGAGAGAGAGAGAGAGAGAGAGAGAGAGAGATTATCTCAGCCTTGAGGATTCTCAATAGGACCTAAAGGGTAATGTTAACCCAATGCTTCTTTTCTTGGCCCCAGTGTATGTTGGTGCATCGTGAGTACTGAATCACCTTCAGTGGCGTTTACTGAATCAACCCAAGTTTACTGGGACAAACCACGGGGGATTCAGCCCTAGGCCAACACAGCGAAAGGCTCCAGCAAAACCAGGAAGCTACAACAACTTATTTTTAACAAAATGATACCATTAAGGGTCAAAATGAAGACTTATTGGACGGTTATTAGGCTCGTATCATTGTATGGGGCCGAAACTTGTGTCATTTAAGACGAAAGAGTAGGGACTGTTGGAAAGAACCTAGATGAGAATGGTGAGAGGGATTGATAGAATATTACTGCTGGAAAGGAGTGAGATTTAAAATATAAGAAGAATCTATGGTACTGTACATGTAATGGAAAAGAAAGTGCTAAGGAAGTTCACCTGATATACTTTGGCCATATTATAAAAAAAAAAGAGGAGGCAAGACCAATCAAGAGATCTTAAAACATGCCAGTGGTGAGGGCGGGGAGTGTGGGGTGTCAGCAGTTCAGATGGATGGATATGGTGAAAATGGATATGGGTGAGGTGGGACTGAGGGAAAAGATTTAAGGAATTGAAATAGATGGAGAAAACTGACTTGAGTGGCAGACTAATAAGGTCGAAAGAAGAAGGATATGGCGAAGATGAGAGAAATTAAAGGATAACTCATTTATTTAAAGAAAAAGGTTAGATATGTTGGGACTTTTTGTGAGATGGAAGGGAAAGGGAAGTGAGTACAGTATTTATAAGAATAAAAAGTTACAGTGTCACAGGTAGCTAAAAGGGGTAGATTAGAAAGGGATAGCCTGTATTGTAGCGAGACACATGAGGTCAGATGAAAGAGTGTAAATGTATTGGTTAAAGGTTTTATTGGTAAAGACTTATTATGGTAGGAGCAAGATCAGTAATAGTGAGTGTATATGTTTATGAATGGGGACATGTTGTTCAGACTTATTTACCAATGATACCAAAGCATGATCAGACATCCCAAGTGGAGACCCAACTCTGCTTGTTATACCACCAGGGAATCAGTGTATACTAAGGCCCAGTAATTGCCAGATTTATGTGCAGCCTTAAACATTATTTTCTCATAATCTGATTCAGGAGCAAAGTTGAAAGCTTTTTAGGTGATAACAATCAGTAAGAGAGAAAGGGATTTCAAACACTTCCTATGGATAACATTGAAATCACCAATCAGAAACAAAGCTTTTGCATCATCTTCTTATATCTTAGCCATAGTGGTTAGAAAACAGTTGAAGATAGCATCATCCAAGTCTGGATTCCTTTAGATGGAACATAAATAAAATTTGTAATGACTACCAAAAGCCTTCCATTACCTGAATCTTAAGATATCCACATTCACAGCAGGACTTCTGAGAAAAAGGGTTATCAGTCTTAATATAAGCCCTTGCCTTAGGAATAGTATGCAATTTCAAAATGGTTGGTTTCTAGAAACCTAAATTAAGCAGCTCAGATGAGGACCTTTATTGAGAAACCTAATTTTCTGAGTACACTGTCTGGAGACTACAGTAATGTCTGTAATATTGCCATATAGTCCACTAATATTGCAAAACACCAGACAATAATGATACAGTCTGAAACGGCGCTAGGACCATTGCCACTGGCAACATTGCCAGTAGGTACATTGCCACTGGGAACATTGCCCATGTGGGAACATTGCCAGTAGGTACATTGCCACTGGGAACATTGCCCATGTGGGAACATTGCCACTGAGAATATTGCCCATGTGGGGACATTGCCACTGGGTACATTGCCACTGGGAATATTGCCCATGTGGGGACATTGCCACTGGGAATATTGCCGATGTGGGGACATTGTCACTGGGTACATTACCACTGGGAATATTGCCCATGTGGGGACATTGCCACTGGGTACATTCCCCATGTGGGAACATTGCCACTGGGTACATTGCCCAGTTTGTTTTTTCTAAGATAATTAGCTACTTTACATTTAACTTATTTTTTAAATTCAAAAGATAATTAGCTAGTTTACTAGTTAAATGTTTCTTACAACCTATTTTGTTAGTTTCCATAATTAGAAATTAGTAATCTTTTAAACTGTTATTAGATTGTTGGAGAATGTAAGCTAAACATCTATTTAACTTTTACGTAGATTACATCAATAAAAAACTATTTCGTTGATATTTTCACAAACCTAACCTAACCTAACCTAACAAAAATTTGTTTTCAATATCTTTTATTTTCATAAAGGCAATGTACCCACCGGCAATGTACCCACCGGAAATGTTCCCACATGGGCAATATTCCCAGTGGCAATTTACCCAGTAGTTATATTTCCACATGGGCAATGTACCCAGTGGCAATGTTCCCACATGGGCAATGCTCCCAGTGGCAATGTACCCAGTGGCAATGTACCCAAATGGGTAATATTGCCAGTAGCAATGTACCCAGTGGAAATGTTCCCAGTGGCAATGTTCCGCGTAAGGTCTGAAACGCACTGGTACAGCATTTTGCTTACTATTCCCAGACTGAATAAGAATTGAAAACTACAAAGGGCTTTAACAATACTTAAAAACCATCTTAACAATAATGATCACCAGATAAGGTGAGTCATCATGGCGAAGCCACTTCAACTGAAGGACAGATGGTTTTGAATATTAATTTCTTAGATAAATATAAAGGAGAAGATAAGGAAAGGACAACTTCTTATCAAACCACCAGACCAACACCCCATTTGAAATAAAAAAAAAAAATGATAGAATAGTGGGCCTGAATGTAACGTCAGGCAAGAAAACTCTACCACTAAGGTCTACAGAGTACTTAATATTCTATAGTCCTTGTCTAACCCAAGACAGTGAAAGACCAAGGTCGAGAGACTATAGCACTATCCACGACTAGAAAGCATTGGTTTGGTGACGGAATGCCTTTTTTTTCGAATAGCTGCTTACCTTTGCTAAAGAGTCAGTATGATATAGCAATGAGAATACAGAAGCACGGTTGTAATGTTACGACTTTTGGAAAACTTTGCAAGCAAACGAAAAGTAATAAGTATTTGTTCCATGGTAGAACTATCAGGACCTAGAATAGTTGACTATTATTATCATCAGGAATAAAAATATGAATGTATGGGTTCTTGAATATTCCAGAGAAATTTCATTTATGAATATGCAGAAAAATCTGTTTGGAACGGTGAAGATGCTCCTTGCTAAGCAACATGTGGTAGATGAAAGGTGAGCGTAGGGCACTGGCTGAAGGAATGGCATAAAACACTTGGATGTGTAGTCACTGTTTACATTCATGTATTCATTTTGGTATTTTTTTTTTTATCTTTTACTGCATATTGGTGGAATGACAAACCTGGACTATATGTAGGTAATGTATGTAGATACACGAGAAATGAATATGTATTATGCTCAAACCAATCGAACATACACACGAACCTATGTACACGCACACACACTCATATATATATATATATATATATATATATATATATATATATATATATATATATATATATATATATATATATATATATATATATGTGTGTGTGTGTGTGTGTGTGTGTGTGTAGTGTGTATATGTGTGTATGTGTTTGTGTATGTTTGTATTATATACATACAAAACACACATACAATATATATATATGTATATATATATATATATATATATATATATATATATATATATATATATATATATATATATATATATATATATATATATATATTTACATATATATATATATATGTATATATATATATATATATATATATATATATATATATATATATATGTATATATATATATATATATATATATATATATATATATATATATATATATATCAATTTTATCAATTAATTGCAAATTGCTATGCAACCTTCCTCTTCTGATTTCAAAAATTACCCTTGCTTAACGTAAGGTTAACTATTTGCATTTTGATAATTTAGCTATTTGGTAGAAGTATGAGAAAAGGTTAGCTATTCGTTTTTTATTGGGAATAACGATAATCATTTAAACAAATCACGTTTTATTTCTTGTTACTTTACTTTTACTTTAAGTTCTGCTTATCTGGTCCTGTACAGCAGGGGAACACTACTCTCTACAGGACCTCCGTGGTTATTTTATGAAGTTCATTCGGGAGCATTTAACATTCCACAATGCGTATTGCTCGCTTACTGTTAGATCATCACTATCGAAGCACTCGCTGAATAAGAAAGTCTAAGTTTTCTCTTGGAAGCCTTTAAAAAAATCGCATTACTGCTTGAATGTTATTGATGGTGCTTCACATTTATCAGCCAGACGCTATAGAGTTTTTGTAATGTTTATATCAGGCACTTAGCAATATTGGTAAAAGAAAAAAAAATACGAAAAAACAACTCAATGATTTTGTGCATGATTCCTCGATCTTACACTCATTCCATGATATCTTCTCCGCATGTTCACTTTAAAAGAAAATGTTCTTTTGCTTATTCGTTTATTTTTTATCTTTCTGGTGAAAGTAAGTAAAAGTATCATTGTCGTTAAATGAATTCGTCTCTGGAACGTCGTGCCTCTGATGTAACTTTACTTTGATGTGCGCCTTACCCGGAAGATCATTCTCTAGGGTTCAGGGCGTAAGGATCTTGACCTCTAAGTCGGGTTGATCATGTGCTATAGGGACTTCTCATATTCAGCCGGGTACTGCCCATATCAGTAAAGACCTCCAGGCTATATAATAGGAGGCCATGGGTATGTATACGCTGGTTTCCTTTGCTTAGTTAGATCATTATCAATTATTTCAAAGCCTTACCTTTGGCGCTATTCTGTAATTTATTTGTTTGTTTGTTACCTATACCAGGAAATACCAATATAGATCCGAAGGTCACTCCAATCTATACATCTCCTTGGTCTGAGATGAATATAAAGACAACATCCAGGAAACCAATTGTGAATTTAACAACCTTCAAGTCAAGGAAGTAGATGTATTAATAGTAAACAATAAATAGTACTTTATCTTTGATAAAATATACAACAACAACAACAACAACAACAACAAATACAGCCGTTTGTAGTCCACTGCAGGACAATGTGCCATTCATGAATGACGCAATTGGTGCAAAACGCATTTAAGAAGGGTCCAAAGGGGGCGCTACTGTCACATTTCAATCACAATTTGAGTACATCAATAAAAGTTTGTGGAAATATACCTTAAAGCTTCCTGATGAAGGATCAGTAATTCTTTAGTGTCAAATTTGGTGCAAAATACATTTAAGAACGACCCAAAGAGGCTGCTATTCTTTGCGCATTTAAAATACGTCTGATGTACATTAATGAAACTTTGTATAAATATCCTTTAGACCTTTTTAATAAAGGATCATCAATTCTTACGAGTCGGATTTGGTGAAAAACCCTTTAAGAACGGCCTGAAGAGAGTGCCATATTAGCATATGGCGGATTAGAATATATTTTCTTGCTGCATGGCATCTTTATGTACCATGAAAAAACTTCGTGGGAATATTTGTTTTATATGATATAGAAGAACAAAGGAACTGCAAATTTATATATCTAAGTATTTATTCATACAATGAAAGGTGCACAGGTGAAGAGTGGATACAAGAAAAGGTGCACTGGTGTAGTATGAAATATACGTGCCAATACCGTTTACAATTCGATAATCATTTAGGGTATTTACCCTGATATTAAAATTTAATGTCTATTTTATCTATCTCATGAATTATTAGTTTTCTAAATATGATATTTCATACCTTTTGCAAGGTAGCTATAGTCTTAGATATGGTAAAACATTGCTATCTAATAATATGCTGCTACACGGGATGCGCTGGCACTAACGTGTCTATTTGCAAGTGATTATACTCTTTGAAACCAAAACTGCCTTTTGATAGACACACTCATAGTAATTAGTGTACACATACATGTATCACATTTGCTATAAATCTATTGCTAAAGTTTATAAGATGAATCTCTCTCTCTCTCTCTCTCTCTCTCTCTCTCTCTCTCTCTCTCTCTCTCTCTCTCTCTCTCTCTCTCTCTCAAACACACACACACACAGTTAGGAAAAAGATATGAGAATATACTTATAATCATGAGTTAATCTAGTATTTACTGGAAGGCTCGTCTTTGCAAGGTGGTAGTTCACTTGCACCTATGACCTTCAAATTAGGTGATAGGTGTTTTCCATTTCCCTTTGGTCCATGTCTTCATAGACTTCTCATACCTCCATTCATTCAGTCTAGTGCTTGCTCTCTCCCCAGCTCCATACATTGTGGCTGTGAACCTCCTTCCATATTGCAGTCAGGCTGATGTAACGACGATTTCTCTTTAAAACTGTTTCAATATCCATCCACAATATTGACTGAAATCTATTGCAGTGGTACAAATACCATTGCAATATCTGTGTCGGATGCCCTGACCACTATTATCCATTTTCACGATCAGCTGATCAGGAATGCAGACAAATCTTTGTGTCCGCCTCTTCATAGTTGTTTTTATAACTTATAACACGATCCCCAAAAATGTTAGCTTATGAAGAGTCTTGCTAATCATTGGCAAGAAACTGAGGTAGCTGCAACTTGAAGGGCTTGGACTTTAGGGCAATCGTCTCTGCTCTGACCCTGTCATGATGAAGGTTCTGTTGTCAGATACCCGCCTGTCTCTTTCAGAGCCCTTAATTGAAGGCTGTAAATAGTCATCAAAGGCTATGTGTATGCGTTTGGCTGACGTTGTTAAACACTGGGTAAGAATACTTCTTGTTAACCCTCCGTATGTGGTGGGCAAATTTGATGGCAAGGTATGTAAGAGGAACAGCCCATTTATGATGTAAGCACTGACTTCCTTTAGCTGCTATTCAAAACCTTTCACTTTACTCTCCAATATATTGAAGAGGGCTCTCTTATTGGTCTTTGCCATTACTTCTTCAGGGCTGGCCAAGAACAGAGGTACTGGGATCAAAGTGTACTGGAAAATATGCTGCATGTCAAGTCTCTTCTTGGTGGACAGTACAAGGAGACATCGCATCAGATCACATGATCCTTTAAGCACTGCAACTTTCATGTTCTGTGTCCGACAATTGCTTGCACAGCCACTAACAAAGGTTTTCAGCATTTCCTTCTTTATTGGACTTTCAAACTTATTTGGATCACTCACGCAAGCCTGTATGAATTCCTTGTGTCCAACTTTTCCTTTGGTTGATATATTGAGGAGGCTTTCAGTGATTTCATTATTGGTACCCTTTCCTGTGGAAATAATGTACAATACCTCTGAAGCTCCCCGGATTTCAAGTGAATTGTTCGTATCTAAGATTTGTTTGATGATTTTCTGAGGATCCTCATTGTCACGTTGAATTCGTCTTGGCCTAAGTTCTGTATTGACATCTTTGCTAATCAATCCTGTTCTTTCTTGCAGCTGACTAATGAACATAGCTCGAGTAGCCTTTGTTACCATCCATCTGAGGTGAGCGGAGAGGTAATTAGTGAAAGAGGTGATTCCTGTCAGTCAAGATGCGGCGTTGGCATTGATAGTTTATTCCAGTGTCAAATGTACAGGAATTCTGCTGAAATCATTTTCTGTCCTTCGCACTGTGAATACATCCTGATTAAGTATCTCTCTAAGGCCAGGATGATGAGTCTCATCAATATTCAGTAAGTCCAATTGGTATTTTGTTAACAACCGGGAATAGTTGATATGACCTGTGGCAAAGAACAGGTCAATGATTGGTGTCAGTGTGAAGACAAAGAGCTCGATGTTATTTGTCCGGATAGCTCTTTCAAGTGAGTGAAATATGTTAATGTGCTCCACATACATCATCCAGAACTTTGCAGAGTATATTTGAGCTCCTGATACAGTTGCCTTGGTGAATTCAAAATACTCTTTTGAACAATTCTCAAAGAGATCTGTACTGATCACCAACTCAAGTCCATGTTCTACTGTGTTGGTATTTTTTTTCACAATAGATATCAGGGTATGTAGCTCTTCTCTGTAATCACATGTCTCTAGAAAGGCCTTGAAATGCAGGCTTTCAAAGGCAAGGCCTAGTAGAGGATTAAGCCTCTTGAATCGGTTGAAGTGATTTCCTGTGAGGAACCAAATTAAAGAAGCTGGTGCCAGGACCCTAGTCTCTATTGGCATGTCCAATCCCCTTGATTCTGCTATGAGTTTTCCAAGAGCCTTGAAAAATGCAATCTTGATGAAAACATCGTCAAATGTTGGATATTCTGTAGCCTAGATTTGAATTGGCTGCAAGGTCATTATAACCAGTTTATACTCTTGGTTGCATTCTTCAGCACACTTTTGGATTGTTCAAAGGTTTGTCGCACTACTGAAAAGCTGGTGATGGGCTCCTTAAGATTATGCATGTATCTCACTTCCTGTTTTTGTTGCTGTTCCTTGTGGAAGATGGCATTGAAGCCTACCCAGGTGGGAAGAACATGTCTCAAATGCATGGCTCATCATCCACACGAGGTCCTAATGTCGTGCAGTGATTGCAGCATCAGGTATAGTAAAAATGTATGTGTTTTTGTAAGTAAAAGTAGCTATTTTAGGAGCACCAAAATAGGGGTCAAGAGATGTGTCTTTGACAGGGAGAGACCTCTTCTTGGCAGCTTTCTTTGCTCTTTGTGATGCCTTTCTAACTGGTGTTGGTGCTTCATTACTCTGTGTTGACTGTTTGGACGATCTCCTGGCAAACTTTGATACGGTATTCCCATTGTATTATGCAGTGTATTGCTCCTGGACAACGTCTGTGTCATCCCATCAAAGTTTTCAAATGTGAATCCCATTACAGCTTCTGCCAAAGTGTCCTCAGGACAAGCTTCTTTCCTCTCTTGGATGGCTTCAGCAGTTGATGTTTTGAGTTCCTCCAAGACAATGCCCAAACCTATTCTGAACTTCAACAAGCTTCTTGCTACCTGGGATAGACCTTATAGCGATACCTAGAGTTACATGTTTTGTTGGTTTTGCACGGCCTCTTTGAACAACAAACAATGCATCCTGACTTATGGAATCAATAAAATGTTTAATTTGTTTTCCACATTGGTCAGATATTTTGCCTGTGTACAGAACTTAGATGAAGTGCATTATGTGCTGGAGTAAAATTGTGTCCCTGTCTATCATTATGTGTCGGATTATCTAGTTCATTTTTTTTTTTTTTGTACCATTAACAGCTGCTTTCACAATATTACAGCTGCTTGTTTGAGGAATCTTTCTCGGACTCTGCATAGTCATAAGCCACGCGTATGGAATCATCAGTAATTACAGAGTTGTAAAGAATACTACCTAATTTCTTACCTATCAGACCCTGGACCTTGATTTTGGACCCCAACTTATTTTTTAGGTTTTGCAACAAACTTTGAGCTTTCATAGGAGACTCATTGGCAGATGAACAAAAGTCCAAATAATGATCATACACAGATGTCAACAGTTCTGCTCGTTTGTCAGCAATTACAAACTTTTCGACATATTCATGGATATTTCTAACAGAGATTATAGTCTTTTTCTGTGGAATGTCATCTGTTTTTCTGTTCAGTACGTGAAGTTCTATTGGCTTCAAGCAAGATTGCTCTCCTGCATGAATGATGATACTTAGTTTCTTTTGCCACCAGGTCTACACCAACAACTTTCAAAAGCACAGCTGTATCCTGAAGTATTTCAGCAGCCTCTTGAATCTTCTGTCCTGCTTCTAATGTTTCACACGATCCTAAAAGTTCCATCCCCCCACCTTTATTCTTTCTTTTATGAATACAGAAAAGACAAGTGACAGAAAGAATTCAAGATGATGAGAGTTCAGCATCGTCATCTAACCTTGTATTGGAATTCCTGTCACTATAGTCCATTGCTTTTAGCGAGGCAGATTTGCACCGACTCGCTGATTGGTTAGAATTATCTTGTCCAATCAATCAGCGATCAGGAAACTTTTCCGAGCTAAAAGGGCACCGCTGCGAGTCGGTGCAAATATGCCTCGCTAAAAGAAATGGACTATAGTGTCAGATGGTGTATCCTCAGGAGCTTATGTTGTAGGTGTAATAGCTGTGAATTTCTGGTAGCAGGATACGTGATAGCCATCATTCTCATCTGGGCTCTCAGGCAAGCTGACAACCAAGTCAAAATAAACTTATTTCTGAATTGAGGTTTTGCACGCCTCTTCTCAGTTGCGGCTTGCACAGTAATGTAGTTCTTTTCATGGAAGGGTAAAACATCCCAACGTTGTTTCTTCTCCGAGGGCTTCCCAGTATGGAGAAAGCAACGCTTGTCACGCCTACAGCCAGGAACAGTGTTGTTGGCAGGATCAGATGACTCCATAATATCTGAAATAAAAAAGGACTTTCTTATAAGCTAGAAAACGTTCTATATACAGTAGCTACGTCATTAACTAATTTTCATGGGAAAATAAACAGCTCAAGAAAGACATTTTAATTTCATTTCATGTAATAATTCAGCAATGTGTAAAACACACTCGGCACTCAATTTGGAGACACTCGAAAAACGATCTTTGATTTTTAAAAAAAACCCATAAACTCACAAAAGATCTCAATAAGATAGTAGGTTATCAAAATCTAAACTTAATTACAAAATGTGTGTTCTATTACTCTGTCCAAGGCAATGATATAAATTTACCAGTTTAGACCCTTCTTAATTATCTTCCATACAAAGCAAAGTTGTCACTATACTGGTATTATGTAACTCTAATTTTCTATAATCACGAGCCCCTAAAAAGAAAAGTCATAATTAGTACTATCATTTTGAAACTGTATCGCTCATATAGTCAGTGAAATAACAATAGTGATAAGATTAACATATGAGCTCACAATAGTGGTGTGGCACATGTGTAGATGACATGAGTGAATGTACAGTATATGACTAAAGAAAGTGAATATAGGCCTTTTCAATGTACTAATAATAACACCCTCTTTAGGCCGTTCTTAGATGGTTTTTTGCAGGAAATTCGACTCTTAAGAACTGATGATCCTTATAGAAAGGTCTAAAGGATATTTCTACAAAGTTTCATTAATGTACGTTAGACGTGTTTTAACTTATATGCGTAAAAAATAGCGTTTTCTTTAGGTCATTCTTAAATGGATTTTGTACCAAATTTGACACTGAAGAATTCATTGATGCACCCAAATTGGGAGTTAAGTGGGACAGTAGCCCCCCCTTTGGGCCCTTCTTAAATGCGTTTATCACCAATTACGCCATTTACGAATGGCACATCTGTAATCACAGTGGCAAAACGAAACTTTTATCACAGGTTTGATTGATGTACTCCAAAATGTAATTCAAATCTGTTTTTTTTTTTTTTTTTTTTGGGGGGGGGGGGGGCAGTTCAAGCAGCTGCCCCTACTCAACGCATGAACCTCCGAATGGTCATTCTTAAGTTATGCCAAATTAAGAATGACCATTCGGAGGTCCCCATCACACTAGCTGATGACTTTAGCTGTCAAACATTTTGTAGTAGGTTGGCCAGGGCACCAGCCACCCGTTGAGATACTACCGCTAGAGAGTTATGGGGTCTTTTGACTGGCCAGACAGTACTACATTGGATCCTCCTCTCTGGTTACGGTTCATTTTCCCTTTGCCTACATACACACTGAATAGTCTGGCATATTCTTTACATATTCTCCTCTATCCTCATACACCTGACAACACAGATTACCAAACAATTCTTCATCACCCAAGGGGTTACTGCACTGTAATTGTTCAGTGCCACTTTCCTCTTGGTAAGGGTAGAAGAGACTCTTTAGCTATGGTAAGCAGCTCTTCTAGGAGAAGGACACTCCAAAATCAAACCACTGTTCTCTAGTCTTGGGTAGTGCCATAGCCTCTGTACCATGGCCTTTCACTGTCTTGGGTTAGAGTTCTCTTGCTTGAGGGTACACTCGAGCACACTCTCCTATCTTATTTCTCTTCCTCTTGTTTTGTTAAAGTTTTTATAGTTTATATAGGAGATATTTATTGTTGTTACTCTTCTTAGAATATTTTATTTTCCTTTTTTCCTTTCCGCACTGAGCTATTTTCCCTGTTGGAGCCCCTGGGCTTATAGCATACTGCTTTTCCAACTAGGGTTGTAGCTTAGTAAGTAATAATAATAATAATAATGTGATACAAATATCTGTGATTCCCGGATGATATATAGTAACGTTGTCCCTGACTAGTATAGCTTTGCTGATCATGACGTTACACAAACCCTTTCACCACGTTAAGGTATCCCCACTAGAAAATAAACCTTGCGCAAATCCCTGACACGCGCTGATAGCATATGATTCTGGCGTATGGTCCTCTCCAACCGGTCAACCTCGCTGAATGAGTTCTCTTTCATCAAGGGGTTGTTGGGGCTGGTTTGA